>NW_022437072.1:1036087-1057316 GCF_009761245.1 Sapajus apella
GGGGGGTGTAGAGAGAGAGAGTGTGTGTGTGAGAGAGAGGGGGGTGTAGAGAGAGAGAGAGTGTGTGTGTGTGTAATTTGTGATTGGTTACAGAATTGGTTAAAATTTGCTTTTAGGTGAAGTTTCAAGTGTTGTCTCTCTGAGAGTTCAGTAATAATGTAGATTTCCAGACGGCTATTTTTACCATTTCATTCTTGAATATGGTGGTTATTCATCAGAGATGCTGATGAAAAGGTAGGAATCAAAATGCAAGCTCCTTCGTACATCATTTGTAAATCAGAGAATGGCCTAGTTTTCCTGTTGAGTCATTTTTGCTTAAACCTGATACACAGGGAATATTGATGGCAAGTTTATTAATGCCATTATTATATTTTTCCCCATGTGGTAAAGAACTTATGGAAATCTGTAGCAAACATTTATTGAGTACATTTTACACTTTTTATTTTGTTGTGTGAGTATTGCAGTTTTTTCACTAGCTCCCTATTAGTGGAAATTGTTTTCTTTTGTTTTTGCTTCAAAGATTGTGGGATTTTTTTCCATTTTTCTCTGTCCTTCCTTTTCTCTCTCTGCCTCCCTCCACCTTCCTCTCTTTCTCCTCCTGTTTCCCTCCCTTCTTCTTTCCCTCACTTCCTTTTCTCTATTACGAATAATGCATTAGAAAACATTCTCATACACAGACCTTTGTGTATTTATGTGGATATAGCCAAAGGATTAATTCTTAGAAACAAATTGTTGGTCAAAGGAGACATGCACTTTAAATTTTAAAAGATAAAAATCTGAAATACTGTATGTCTAGTATTTCATGGGTCCCCAAAAAGAGGATGCATTTATCCTGATTTATGTACATTTTTCTTTTCCTCTTCTATGCCTCAATTTTCTCTTAACTGTTTTCTCCACTGATGCACAGTTAATAATGATGATCTAGTAACAGTGTTTAAGTGTGCAAGGTTACTAGTGAAACGAAGTTTAACCTTGTTTTAGGCAAACTGGTTTTGGTTGTAGAATTTTGGGATTTTAGCCTTAAATTTATATTGCCATTTTAATAGAAATAAAACTATGAAAAGAGCATATGAAGAAAAGAATTATTTCTTTTTCTTTTGTACTTTGACCTGTTTTACAAAGTACCTAAGGTTGAGATTAAGAATCATTCTCCAGAGCTTAGCATTATAGAGAAATCTGAGGATCTGAGTAAACTTCCATTTTCGCTAGTTACAATAAATGATTTGTTGATACTGATTTTCACTCTTTAACATGGCTAATACTTGAGTAATATTGTGACTTATGTTGATCTACCAGTTTTCATTAAAGTTATCAAAAAATCTGAAACTCACAGTAGAAGAATAAAAATAGGTGATACACCCTACCTAACTTTTAGACCAAACACTGCATTTTCAAGTAACTGAGGTGAACAATTTTCTTTGAGCTCTAGGTGGCAGGATCTTACCATCATTTCTAAACTTACTGATTTAATATTGTTGACACAACTATGTCTTTTAAAAAATAAGTTAATAAAGAATTGTTTTGTAGCTAGGCTTGCCTAAATGAGTATTATTAGCATTAAAAAAGATAAAAAATGTTTTGACTGATAGTCTTTCTATCTGATAAACTCTAGAAATACTCTTAGACAGGTGAGAATAGCAAAATACCCTCAGGTAGTTAAAGGCCTGTGGATTTTAGATAGGCCTTCATTATTACCAGTTATCAGAGCTTTCTTATTTTTTGAGTTTCAGAAACAAAAGTCAGGTTCAAGATTTCATGAGAGGCCGGTTGCAGGGGCTCACGCCTGTAATCCCAACACTGGGAAACCAAGGCGGGTGGATCAACTGAGGTCGGGAGTTCGAGTCCAACCTGGCCAACATGTTGAAACCCCACCTCTTACTAAAAATAAAAAAATTAGCTGGGCATGGTGGCACATGCTTGTTGTAATCCCAGCTACCTGGGAGGCTAAGGCAGGAGAGTTGCTTGAATCTTGGAGGTGGAGGTTGCAATGAGCTAAGATCATGCCATTGTACTTCAGCCTGGATGACAGAGTGAGACTTTGTTCCACAAAAGAAAATGATTTCGTGAGAAGTATAAACCATGTTATTATTTTTGCAAGGACCCCAAATAAAGTGACTTGGTTTTATAATGCCATTTAGAAAACATACTTTTAAACTTACATCAGTTAGTAAAAGGTGAAAGATCTATACGATCTGAAGACAAATGTGTATAAACTTGTATGAATTAGTATATGTTCAATGTTGAAAAATTGATAAAAAAAAAAAGGAGATCACTAGAAGGAAGATGATAATAGATTTATGATAATGCTAATTCTTTATTTTTAATGTAAGGTTTGCTTTTCATATATTTTCAACTATTTTTATAATAAGACAAAGATGTTATGTGCATTTTTGACTGTATTGACCTTTGTAGTGATGGTGCAAAATCAAGGGTTGGTAAAACTGCTGGCCATGGTGTGAATCAAGGCAGTGGCACTTTGCTAGTAACCATTATGTTCTTTATTCACTAATAATGTCCTTGATGATGTTTTTAAAATTTATGAGTTTTGTTAACTCTTGACCCTCAAGTATGTCTTTTTAATATTTTGTGTGATGAAATTGAAATGTAGAAAGCACTTCTGCAAACCTGTTGGTTACTCTCATCAAGAGACTTGTGCCGTTGTATGAGGTAGGAGCTGAATCAACATTTTTAATTTTAGTAACTGTTATTCAGACTTGGGTATTTGGTAGTCTTTTTTTTTTTAAATGAAGGAAATAAATTTGTTCCTTCACAGAAAGCAACTGATAGTATTTTTTGCCAATGATAAAAAAATACGTTCATGAGAAAATTAGAATTTGGGAAGTTTCTTTATGCTGTTGTCACCTTAACAGTTTTCTAATTCTCCCCCCACCCCCATAAGTAAAGAAACAAGCAGTTTTCTAATTCTTAAAGTCTTCTAGTGAGTCTTTTAACAAGTGTAATTTGTTGATTTTCTTTAATTAATTATGTTACTATTTGGAAAATGTGCATGATTCAGTGATTGATACTTTCCAGGTAACCAGTGAATGTTGTCAGAAAATCATGCATGGGTAAAAAGTTCATTTAAAGTACAAGAGAGGCTGATGGATTTTAAAGTACCTGTACAAAAAGTTTATGGATGTGGTTTCCACATTTCATTAACCTTCAAGAACCATTTATTGTAAAAGTGTTCCTATTTCTCCGCATCCTCTCCAGCATCTGTTGTTTCCAGATTTTTTAATGATCGCCATTCTAACTGGCATGAGATGGTATCTCACTGTAGTTTTGATTTGCATTTCTCTGATGACCAGAGATGATGAGCATTTTTTCATGTTTGTTGGCCTCATGTATGTCTTTTTTGTAAAGTGTCTGTTCATATCCTTCACCCACTTTTGAATGGGCTTGTTTTTTTCTTGTAAATCTGTTTTAGTTCTTTGTAAATTCTGGATATCAGCCCTTTGTCAGATGGGTAAACTGCAAAAATTTTTTCCCATTCTGTTGGTTGCCAATTCACTCTAATGACTGTTTCTTTTGCCCTGCAGAAGCTGTGGAGTTTGATTAGGTCCCATTTGTCTAGTTTGGCTTTTGTTGCCAGTGCTTTTGGTATTTTGGTCATGAAGTCCTTGCCTACGCCTATGTCCTGAATGGTTTTGCCTAGATTTTCTTTTAGGGTTTTTATGGTGTTAGGTCTTATGTTTAAGATCTGGAACCAACCCAGATGCCCATCGATGATAGACTGGACAGGGAAAATGTGGCACATATACACCATGGAATATTATCCAGTTATCAAAAACGATGAGTTTGTGTCCTTTGTAGGAACATGGATGAACCTGGAAACCATCATTCTCAGCAAACTGACACAAGAACAGAAACTCAAACACGGCATGTTCTCACTCATAGGCAGGTGTTGAACAGTGAGAACACATGGTCACAGGGAGGGGAACACTACACATTGGGGTCTTTTGGGGGGAAATAGGGGAGGGACAGTGGGGGGTGGGGAGTTGGGGAGAGTTAGCATGGGGAGAAATGCCAGATATAGGTGATGGGGAGGAAGGCAGCAAATCACACTGCCATGTGTGTACCTATGCAACAATCTTGCATGTTCTTCACATGTACCCCAAAACCTAAAATGCAATTTAAAAAAAAAAAGAACCATTTATTGCCTTTTGGTATGATATCAAAGAAAACTATCCATAGTTATCTGAAAAACTATTAGAATAGTCTTCCCTTTTCCAAATGTTTGTGTGAGGATAGATTTTTCTCTGTATCCTTTGACCAGATAAGATAGCACAATAAATGTTGAATGTAGAAGCCGATCTGAGAATATAGCTCTCTTCTATTATGCCAGAGATTAAGGAAATTTGCAAAAATTTAAAACCTGCCACTCTTTCTTGTCATTACTTTTATGCATTTTGAAAAGTGATCTTTAATTTTTTTTCAGTTTTAATGTTAAATTCAATAGATATTTTAACTCACACAAACTTAAAGCTCTTTGGGGTCCTTCGTAAGAGTGCAAAGGGGTCCTTACATTTGCTGCTCCAGAGGATTATAGGAACTGGTTAGCACTGCAACTAGTATAGTGATAGTTATCTTTCAAGCTGCCTCTCATTTTATATACATATTTATTCCTATCGTATTTATTTAACATCTACAAACCAAACAAGTGCTAGTCACTGACTGGAGGTGCATTGGTCCTAGCTGTCACAGAAGTTATATTCTTCAGCAGAAGTCAAAATTAAAAAGTGGTAATTATTAGGAACCTTATAGGGCAGACACCCAGCAAGGACAGTTAACTTAGGTGAGAGTAAAGAGGAGTGTTACCTAAAGAATAAAAACCAGTGAGGGAAGTGAAATGGGTAAGGTGGGAAGAGTGGTCCAATCCAAGCGAACAGAATGCTTTGTTTGAAGAAGAGAAATTATGTTGTATTTGAGGTTCATGAGGGCAGCTACCGTCTTTTTTCATTATCATTGCACCCAAGTGCCAAGCAAGGTGTTTGATTTAGAGTAGATTCTTACTACATATTCCTTCAAATGTTAAGTGACTGATAGGTAGCATAAGAAGAGCACCAAAGGAACTGTTAGACATTAGGGATGAAACGAAGAGACAGTGGCGTCTCAGAGGCCAAGTGTCTCTGTTCTGCTGCCGTGGATATCACAGACTGGGTAATTTATGAAGACAAGAAATTTATTTCTCACACTTGCTCTAGGTTGGGAAGTCCAAGAACATAGCAGTGGCTTCTGGGTAGGGTCATTTCATGGCAGAAGGCAGAAGCAATCAAGCAAGCAAACAAGCCACAGAGAGAAATGGGGCCAAACTTACTGTATCAGGAACCCGTGCCCACTTCTGGAATAACAACATTAATCCATTAGTAAGGATGGAGCCCTTATGACCTACCTAATCACCTCCTATAGGCTCCATCTCCTCATAGTGTTATAATGAATAAAATTTCAACACGAGTTTTAGAGGAGATATTCAATCCATAGCATGAAGGACGAATATTTCATGAAGGAAAGAGTAGTCAGATTAGTTAGCTGTGTTGACTTTTGATTAGCATGTAATTGCATCGTAAGCTGAAGAGCATTTTTACTTGTACTCTCCACTTATAAATCTTTGAAAAGTGTACATTGACTACTAATAGTATCTCAGAATTATGTAATGTGTAACAGTCTGAAGTTAGCACTGAAGTTTATTTAACAGAGAGGAGGATGTAGTAGTTGATTTTTTTTTTCTCAACTAGAAGCGTCTTTAGACAAATGTGTTATATTTTAATTTTATTTATGTTAACTTGTTTTCTGATTATATATTTGAATAGATGTAGAATATGAATACATTTGTAGCAGTTTAAGTAAAATGAAAATAACGAAATGAATACCATGGGATTTATAATAGTCTCTGGATCAATGTATCAGTAGTGGTTTTTACATATGTGTATAATAATGATACTTTGTGATATATATAGTAAAGAAGAATTGAGAGTAAGATAACTGAGTCTTAAATTATTTATCAAGTAACTTTACTATTGTGTATTTAAGGTGGGCTTAATTAAAATTCATTTATATTTTAGAATTTTTCCAAGAACATTTTTGCAATACTTCAATCTGTAAAAGCCAGAGAAGAAGGGCGTGCACCTGAACAGCGACCAGCCCCAAATACAGCACCTGTGGTAAGAATGCTTTACTGCTTTACAGTAATTTTAATGAAGTTGCCACTTATATTGCAGTGTAGTAATGTTGAAGATATCTTCACATTTTAAAATCAGTGGATTTTAAACTCTTTGCTGCTTCAGAGTTTCTGAAAGATGTGAAAGCCCTCCCCAATATTAAAAGTTACTTACTTAGGTAGTACTTCTTAACTGTAGCAGTAATTCTTAGCATACTTTGGTCAGAGTCTGAGACAAAATCATCTGATGGGTCAGAGTGTCTTAAAAAAAAAAAAAATTAAAAAAAGTTAACCGAGTGTGGTGGTACATGCTTGTGGTCCCAGCTACTTGGAAGGCTGAGGTGGGAAGGTCACTTGGGCCTAGGAGGTCTTGGCTGCAGTGATCCGTGATCACACTGCTATACTCCAGCACATTAAATAAATGATATTTAAAAATATTAACATGTTACTTATAATTTAAAAAAATTTTTTTAACAGGATCCCACTTTGCGTACCAAACAGCCTATCCCAGCTGCCTATAACAGATATGATCAGGAAAGATTCAAAGGAAAAGAAGGCAAGTTGCTTAATTCTTATCTTCCCCTTAGTGTGGTTGTGTTGAACTTGAGAGGCAGTATGGCCTGATGCTTAAGGGTGAGGGTTGGCACCGTAATGTCTGCAGGCCAGATTGTACCCACTACAATTTTTTGTAAATAACAGTTTGTTGGGACACAGCCACACCCATTCATTTATGCATTTTATATATGGCTTCTTTGGCTTTGTGACTTCGGTATTGAATTTTCAGCCTACACAGCCTAAAAATATTATCTGGCCCTTTACAGAAAAAATTGGCCAGTCCCTGATTAATAGCATGGATTCTGGATCCAGACAGCTTATGTTGCAGTAACTTTTTGTGTGAATTTTAATGTTACTTTAACTGCATTCTGTCTTAGTTTTCTCCTGTGTATAATTAAAATACTATTATGGTACCTATTTCTTCTGGTTATTATGAGTATTGGACTGGTTAATAAATACCACGTTCTCAGAATAGTATCTTATATGTAAGTAAATTATCTATAAATATTTGCTGTTATTCATACTGCTTTTGTTGTTAACTGGAGATTCTGTAAAGTCATGTTTCTGAAGTTATAAATGTGTACATTGAGAACTTGGATACAGATTTTGAGCAATGATGGGAGGACTTATTTTGTGATAGCCCACGTGGTATTCTGGCTAATGCAATAACAAACCATTTCTGCAGTTGTGCGGTGAAACTAATGTCAGGGTCACTTCCTCTTGGGATCTTCATTCATTATGACTTGATACATGAAAATAAGAGGTTTAGAAACAACTGGAAGTTATTGGTATTTTAAAGCATAATCTGAAGTCTTCCTTTAAATTTTTTTGAAAGCGTATGTTGCCTTGATGCAATGAATTTTGTGTGCTGACTTCATTTAGTTGATAAAGGCATGCACCAGATATGTGCCATAAAAAGGCAATAGTCCATTCTTTCCTTTACACTTCAATGTTTTCGTGGGGATTGAATTATATAAAGCAGAGGTTGGTAAATTACAGCCCTGAAACTCAATACGAACCTCCATGGGGCAAATTGGGCTGCCCCCAGTTTATCACATATATTGTTTATTCTGCTTTTGCACTGCAACTACAGAATTAAGTAGTTGTGACAGAGATTTTAAGGCCTGCAATATATAAATCATTTACTATGTGACCCTTTACAGAAAGGCATATTGGGATTCTGTCCTGTCACTCCAATCATTATTTACAACATAGCTTTCTATAGACTATGTAATATGGTTGGTTGCTGTGCCTCATGCCTGTAATTCCAGCACTTTGGGAGGTAGAGGCAGGATGATTGCTTGAGCTCAGTACTTTGTGACCAGCCTGAGCAACAAGGCAAGATCCCATCTCTACTAAAAGTACAAAAAAATAGCTGGGTGTGGTGGTGCATGCCAGTGGTCCTAGCTGCTCGGGAGGCTGAGGTGGGAGGATTGTGTGATCCTGGGGAGGGGGTTGGGAGTACAGGTTGCAATGAGCTGAGATTGTGTCACTGTACTCCAGCCTAGGTGACAGAGTGAGACTCTGTCTCAAAAGAAAAAAAAAAACATATATATATGTATATAAAAATAAGCATATGCCTTACGATTGAAACTTTGGAACACTGCTTTTTATAACTGGGTCTTCTCATGATATTAGGGGCTTTTAGTGGTACTATCTGAGTATTAGTAAGTAATTTGGTGTTATAAAGTATTCAATCTAAATTCAGAGATAGTCTTAATCAGCTTCTACACAGTAGGCTTGTTGGTCTCTATTTAATATATTAGTACTTTTGAGCCTAGCATCCTTTTTAAAGTTTTTGTCTTTACAAGTATGTAATTTAATTTTACATAGTAGATTGAAGGCTTTGTTATACTATTGAACCATCAGATACAGTGTAGATTATTACTTTAGATTTGTTATAGACCATAAGATGCATGATCTATAAAATCTTAACAGCAAACCTCTTTTTTTTTTTTTTTTTTTTTTTTTCATAGAAACGGAAGGCTTCAAAATTGACACTATGGGAACCTACCATGGTATGACACTGAAATCTGTAACGGTAAGTTAATTTGGCTGTAGATACCCTTTTGTTCCAGGGATTTTATGTGAGTAGCACATGTTGAAGAAAATCTTTATTCTCTCATATTTTTTATTTCAAACATTTTTCTTTATTGATCATTTGTTCTGATTGATCTGTGTGGTGTATTATTTGATTCATAGGTATCCTGTTTCATTTTTCTTTTCCTTCAAACTAAGTTGAATATGTGTAAATAAAAGCTGATTTGATTAACTTGCAAGTAGGGCAATGCACCTGGTCAGTATTTAAAACTTTTGAGTTGTGAGGTCAGTTTGAGAGAGCTTTTTGCCATAATATCATTTGTTGTTAAAAATGTAATATCTTATGCTCTTTAAAGAGATGGACTATAGTGATTATAATGCTTACAAAGTATGTAATTGGTAGAACTCAATACTTAGGTGTTTGTGAATATAAGCCTTTGGTACATGTTCAGCAAACTTTATTTTTTAACCTCCAAAAAATGGTTACTTCTATATATTCTGACAAAGCCATATTTAACACTTCAAATTTATATTTAGTCAGTGATTGGACTTGGTAATGTAGAACAGGAATTCTCTTAACTTCATTTTTCATATTTATATTCTAGATCATTATACCTTTTATACTTGTATTTATATTCTAGATCATTATACTTTTAAAATACTATGCATATGTGTTAGAGTATATACTTAAGATGCTAATACCAAACTTCTGTCTTTGCTTGTGAATCATCCAATCTTTTATGGACTCTATATGACATGGAATCATTATATATTCGCTGTGATTTTTCAGAACTAACATACATCTTTATACCCACGTGGAATTTTTCAAGTTTTACTCACTCATTTCCAAAAGCAAATAAGTACAGAGATCTGATTTTAAGTTTGTTTTTTTCTGGACTTCAAATTGGGATTGGATATTAGATATTTTGTTAATATACTTGTTTTTAAATTGTCATTAGATTTGATTTTATATTGTTAAATTACATGTGGACTAATGAATTCATTCAGCAAGTATTTATTGAGCATTTGTGTCAGATCCTGTTGTTGCTGGTCATACAGCTGTAAATAAGACAGATGAGGCTTCTTTAGAGAGAGAAGTCAGAGATACTTCTCTGAGGAGGCAACAGTTGAGCAGAGACTTGGAATAGCATTCTTCTCCATCAGAGCGGGATAAAAACTGAGGTCCATAGGGCAACAGCAAGGAGGCCAGTGTTGCTGGAGTTTAGAGAATTAGGGAAAAGTCATGTGGGATTAGATACACCCCGCTTATGTGATCTGCCTGGTTCTTCCTGACTTCAATGTATGATTCATGGCTGAAGATTTAGTTTAAATTCTTATGTGATTTGGTTATTGACATCTTGGGAACAGAACTTGCCTACTTAGGGAATGCCCTAAGTACGACAGAACTTGCCTGCTGATCATTCCCTAAGTGAATTAGTTATGGAATGAAATCGTTATCCTTGGGGAGTCATCAAAGTAAGTTTTTTGTTATTGTTGTTTTTTTTTTTAACTTTTCTCATCCATCCCTATAGCTCTGAAATGCCATGAAATGGTTTTGTTATCTGAGCTTCTTTGCAAATAGTAAAATCTGTGATGGTTTTCACAGTGGTCTTTGTACAGAGCAGTTTTTCTAAAATTTAAGGATAGCTTCTTAATTGATCAGTATGAGAATGATGTGATTCTGCATCATCAGAGACTGTTCCTAAATATACTTAAAAGAGAGGTGAATTTAAGCAAATTTATGCTGTGTGATTTTAAAGAATAATCATGAAAAAAGCATTGTGTAGGAATGCAACAGAAAGACTAAAAATGGTTAAATTGCTGATAGTTTTATTATATTAATACCAAGTTTGAATCTTTGTTGCTTGTGATCTGATTTATGCAGTTGTTAGAATGAATACATAGAGAAGTTTGAACTTGAAAGCTTTGAAGTTCTCAGATAATTATTTTTTAGTTGTATCTCAGACTTACATTTCCAATTTAATATTCTTTTCTCCTCTTTTCTGCTTTGTACTTATTACCTATTTGTGAGCTTGTGAGTTGCACCAACTTTCTACCTTATTCTCCAGTCAGGAAAGTTTCTCCTTTATCATATCCACCCAGACATACAAAGATGTTAAATATATGTTAGAAGGCTTTGCTGCCCAGATGCAACTTCCTTTGTAATTTATGTATAGTTCATTTTTGCTGTCATTGTTCTCCAAGGTTTTGATATGCCTGGTTGATAGACATAGTTAATAAAATTGGGATCAATCTATGTATCTTTTAAGTTAAACATCAGATTTATGTTATATGCAAGACTAAATTATGCAGATGGCCAGAATACTTTTATACCAATAGATTATTTCCTATATATATTGTAGAGAAGGATGTACCTTTTGTTAATCACGTTTCATAAGAATCATGAGTTAGGCCGGGCGCGGTGGCTCACGCCTATAATCCCAGCACTTTGGGAGGCCGAGATGGGTGGATCACGAGGTCAAGAGATCAAGACCATCCTGGTCAACATGGTGAAACCCCGTCTCTACTAAAAATACAAAAATTAGCTGGGCATGGTGGCGCACGCCTGTAGTCCCAGCTACTCAGGAGGCTGAGGCAGGAGAATTGCTTGAACCCAGGAGACGGAGGTTGCGGTGAGCCGAGATCGCGCCATTGCACTCCAGCCTGGGTAACAAGAGCGAAACTCCGTCTCAAAAAAAAAAAAGAATCATGAGTTAGTGAAAATTTTTATAGAAGTAAAGGCCCCGGGAGGGTGCTTTCGTAATATTTTATGAAAATAAGAATTATTCAGAATTATTATAGCAACAGAAACCTAGGTATCTTTAAAGTTACAAGTTTGTATAGTTGGGTTTCTGGTTAATTTTTGACTTAGATCAGGAAATATGTTTCATAGTAAAGGTTCCAGAGGCCCAAGCCATGAAATTGTTGATTTGCTAGAGAACTTTTCCAAGTTTGGAACCTTTCCCCCAAATTTGTTACTTGGGTTCTATAATGTTTAAGAAACACTAGGTTAGGTCATGTGCAGCAACTCAGGCCCATAATCTCAGTACTATCGAAGGCCAAGGCAGAAGTTCAAGACCAACTTGGTCAACATGGCAAAACCTCATCTTCTAAAAATACAAAAATTAGCCAGGGCATGGTGGTGCATGCCTGTAATCCCAGCTACTCAGGAGGCCGAGGCAGGAGAATCACTTGAACCCAGGAGGCTGCAGTGAGTCAAGATTGTGCCACAGCACTCTAGTCTGGGTGACAGAGCAAGACTCTGTCTCAAAACAAAACAGAACAAACAGAAAAAACCGCTAGATTAAACAGATTTTGTGGTTCAGGAATCTCATTGTTTTTAATGAACGAGTATCTAAATTTGAGGAATTTGCAGTCTTTCCCAAGCTTATTTAACCTCCCAAGTTTACCCCTACCCTAACATCTAGAGAAGATTCTTGGAAAGAACTAGTGTTGCATAGAATTATATGTTGGACGTACAAACCGTTCAGTGGCGGAAGTAACAATATATTTTCATGGGTTCGTTTTGTGAAAGGGTCGTATTAGACAAAGAAAATGTCACTTGACAAAGTTTTTTTATTATATGGTAAATAAGAGATGATGATGAAGACCTGTGTTTGTTAGCTGTAGCAAGGAACCTATTTATGGTTCCATTGGAGAAAGAGTTAGAAGACGATGATCACAGTTCACTCTTGTTAGTAAGGATTTGGTAGTTGCATTGAGAACCACTTCATTTTAACCTGTCTGGCCTGTTAGGTTCAATTGGAAGGGTTACAAACTCTAACCTCTGTATGTTTTTAGTAGATGTCATGGACTCTTGATTACCTTACTGTCCTCCTTTTTGAAGAAGCATCTCACACCCTGCAATTATAGAGATTAAAAGCTTTCCTTTAAGATCTTTACTTGAATTTATTCCAGTAGTCATCATAGTTCTTACAATAAGCATGCTTTGGGCAACGATTTTTCTGATAGTAAGTAAACTTATGTAGATTTACATAGAATTTGTTAGAGGTGTAATAATATCACCATCAACTCTCAGGAGATCTAGAATCTCAGTCTGTAAACCAGGTTATATTCTAAAAGCAGGAACACATACATTAGTACCCTCCCCATCCCACCACTGTTTTATAAAGCCTTCCTTCATTCTCATTTGGTTGATTAATGTGGCGTTCATCTCTGCTTGAAGTGTTATGGGAGTGCTATAGTAGCCGTAATGTTCTGGAGTTGAGTGTAGAGTTCAGCCCAGCAGATAATGGAGAATTTTTTAAGGCTGTCTTCTTAGGACTCTAATTCCTTTTCTTCCTCTTTCCTTTAGCAAATATTTGTTGAGTGCATGCTGTGTGCCTTGCACTGTGCTGGGTGTTGGGACATCAATGATGAACAAAACCAGACATATTCTTACGGACTTTATGATCTGGTTGGGGAGGGACACATTAGTCACACTATAACATTGTGACTGTGCCAAGTGTTACAGGTACATTGTGCAACAGGAGCCTAAAATTGGGGGATTTATTGCAGGAGTCAGAGTACTTCATTGAGGAGGTAATGCTTGAAGAAGATCAGAACTTTACGTAGGATTTAACTTGGTGATGACAGGAAGACACATTGTAGGAGCGGTAAACAAAAAGCAGGAGTAAAAGCCCTGTGATGGGGAGAGCATGGGGACTAGAAAGATATGAAAGGAGACTGGTTATTGGATAGGTTTTAAGGATGTTTGTAGGGAAGTTTCTTTCTTTCTCTTCCTCTTGTCTGTTTGTAGGCAAGTTTCTCTTTCTCCTGCCTGCTTGTAGGAAAGTTTCTTTTTCTTCTTCCTGCCTGTTCATAAATGTTAAGTGTACATTACATTACACTAACATTTATGAACAGGCAGGAAGAAGATGGTAAGGTAGCATGCTTATGGAGTCATTCATCGTGCCAATCTAAATGTGGCCCCAGATTATGTTTGATTAGGCATCCATTGTAACTTAAATTTTTATCTTATTCATCACCATTTAAAAATAAGAGCTTATCACATAAACAGCCTGGATTTCTAGCTTCTTTAAAATCTATCTGGCATGACTGGTACGGGGTCTGTAGTCTCACATGGCAACACCCACATCCATATGAGCAGGAGCTTCGTCCTTTAGATAAGAGTTTTCTCTAGATTGCCACAGGCTTCACCAGTCTGTTGTCTTTTATATAGCCACCTTTACTTATTTCTGCTACATTCCTAGACTGTTTTGGCCATTCAGTTGGAGCACTCCCTGCTCTAGAGGCAGTGCCAATTTGTTAAAGATAAGATAATCGGTTGGAATTACAACAAAAATGAGGCTTTGAAGTCAGTCCTGGCTTTGATTCTCAGTTCTGCCCCTCATTCTGCTGGTGGAGTGGAGAAGGTTATTTAACCTTTCTCTCAGTGATCTTGTTTTTATTTTACAATAAATATAATAGAACTTACATAATAGTGTTGCTGAGGATTAAAGGAGACATTGATAACATGCTTAGCACAAAGGCTTAACAAATGGTAGCTACTTATATTACTAATTTATGATTCTGTAAACTCAATTAGACTTATATGTAAAATGTAGGTAGCTTTATTGTACTTATAATTAATTGTATTTATTACTATAATATGTATTTAACATTGTTAGTGGTCCAATTTTTATTCAAAGTTATGAAGACTATAAGTATTATAATCTTTTTTCTCTCAAGTAATTGGGATATTTTTACAACAGCTTTATATTGTTATCTTATAGCAGAGATCTTTCACCTTTGAGACAAAGTGGCTGCAAATAAGTTATGTAAGGAGGGTAATAACTAGGTTAGCTTTTTCCATCCATTAGGACTCATACATAGAAAGAAATGTTATTTCTTTAGTTTTAAGTTACTGACTTTCTGGCCAGGCATGGTGGTGTATGCCTGCAATCCTAGCACTTTGGGAGGCTGAGGCAGGAGGGTCGCTTGAGGCTAGGAGAACCTGTGCAAAGCAGGAAGACCCTGTCTCTAAAAATAAAAAAATTGATTAAGTAACTTTCATCTGAAAAGTATATAAAGTGTTCAGGATTTTAATATGTAGTCAGAATTATAAGTAAGAATATTACTTTTATAAAATGTATTTTCTGCACTCTGTGTTTAGACTGGCATATTTTTCTCTGAGAATATTGTATTACACTTGAAATAATTTTCAAAACTTGTTGCTTGTCTTGATATTTCAGGGAACAAAGTGGTTCTGTCATGTGTCCGCCGAAGCAGTATAAAGGTGTACTCCTTAAGTGAAGCATTATTTTGTTTTTTTATTTATGTAAAAACTGTTTACAAAATGTAAAAATTAAAATAGTAATCCCAGCTGTTAATCCCAGGGATATTATTGTCCGTTGTATCCCTTAAGTTTTGAAAGTTTATTTTTTATACTTACTACCTGCTACATGAAGTCATACTTTGGTATTAACATATTGTCTGTTCTGTACAGTTTTTTTTTGTTAGATACGCGTTTTCATGGACTTTTCTAAGAAACTATCACTGAAGCGAATAGGGAATTTTTTTTCTCTTTTAGCACAAATAGATTCAACAAATGGTACTCATAAAAAATCCTTTATATCCCTTTTATAGTAATTTCCCGCTTGTGATTTTTCTAGCGTTTTTAAGGCGGGGGTGGGGGTGCAGATAATGTTGTGATTGTAGATTTGGACCAAGTTTTAAAATAAGGGAGATACAAGAGAGAACTTTCTATTATGATTTGTTGCAAATCAAGCCCGAGTTTTCTTATCAGAAAGATGGTATAACTTCCTTAGGGATTTGTTTTGAGGTTTAAATGTGTCCAGTTATACCTTGTTTAGCATTGTCCCTTTCACTGCTTATTAAAAATTATATTTTATTTTTTGAAATGGAGTCTCCCTGTCTCACCCAGGCTGGAGTTCAATGGTGTGATCTCAGCTCAGTGCAACCTCCACTTCCCAGGTTCAAGCGATTGTTCTGCCTCAGCCTCCCAAGTAGCTGGGATTACAGGCATGTACCACCACACCTGGCTAATTTTTTTTTGTATTTTTAGTAGAGACTGTATTGGCCAGGCTGGTCTTGAACGCCTGACCTCAAGCGATCTGTCTGCCTTGGCCTGCCAAAGTGTTTGGATTATAGGGGTGAGCCACTGTGCCCACCTCCTTTCACTGCTTTTTGATTGTAGTATGGAATTAGTTGTAGTTACTGCATAAATGTTTTTATATTAAAATATATAATATTTTTTAAATGTTTTATACGGAATAATACAGGTATAGTCTTATTCTCTAATTCACTAATATTTAGACTGAACATTTATTTACATGGGTAAATATTAAATCATTTCATGCCTTTCTTGTGGTAAGAGGTGTTACAATCTGATTTAACCTTAATATTTTGTCAGCATAATTAGCATTTTGGTGCTAATGTACTTCAAGAAAAATGAGTTACAGCAACAGAACATACTAACATGTGTCAGGAAATTTTAATACTTGTAAAGCGAAGATTATGTGGTTTAGTTTCTGTATCTTAACAGATTTTTTGAAAATCCATTGCACACTGGTTAGGTTTATATAAACCTGTACAATTGAATTCAATTTAGCTTTGTATTTTGTTAAAGAATGACTGTTGGTTTACCCAAAACATGTTAGAGATTTTAGTTAATATCTGCAACATAAAATTATTCTACCAATGACTGTGGAATTAATGCCACAATCACAAAACACTCAAGATTTATTTTAGAAAGAAACAAAGAAAAGTTATTGTTGGCTCATGTATCAGAGTCATCTGGAAATCGTATAATTTTTAATAATAAATTTAACATCACTTTGTCTTAAAATGTTGTAGTATTGATCATTGTAAGAATAGGAAACATAGAAACCAGTTTGGAAATGTATTTTGCTAGATAACAATTTATACTATGAAACTTCATTTTGATTACATGTATTCTCTTAATTATAGTTCAGTATATAATGCAATTATATATGACTCTCAGAATTGTACAGAGATTTTAGTTTTCTTTCAGCTTAATAGAGCTTTTTATTCCAATTTCTGTTTACCTGTGTCAGTGCAACTTTAATTCATTAAGTTTTAGCAAAATTAGTGTCAGTGTTAAACATATTTTATAACTTTTAATTTCTGACTCCTCCTTGTATTTTAGATTAGCCACTACTGTTCTTTAACATCTAAATGCTTTTATACATTTCTCTTTATTATTTTGAAGAGCAAAGATTAATCTTTAATATCTCCTTTAACTTTAGGACAGATGTTTTAAATCACTTGGTTCAGATGAAAAAAACTTAGTATTTTTAATAGCATGTTATGTTTGGGTGTTTGGGTATGTCCTTGATGGGAACTTTCCATTGGCTATTGCTGACTGAGCTTTAGTTTGCTAGATCAATTTCTGGGTCTTTGTAAATTGATTGAGATCTTGAGTGACTTTTTAGTCTTTTATGTAATTCCTGCATTCAAATTTTTAAAATTAATTGTCTTAGTATTCACTGGAGTGTCTAGTTAGTTGGTACCCTCTCCCCTCCCCCATCCTACCAAGCCTCATTTGATCTTTAATTCTAAGTTTTGGTTTCTTTTCCAGGTCTTTTTCTTGATGGATGTTTCTTTTAGTGTTGTTCTTCTTGTCTTTCCTGCATCTCATGTTCCTCTGTGAGTGACTGTTCCCATGTTTATTTTAAATGCTTGTTTTTAAGCTCTTACTTGCTTCTGTTCTGGACATATCTTGCTGTTTAGAAACTAAGTTCTTATTTGAAATTTCAGAATGGTGCTTTGCACTGAATCCATTGAAGACATATTCACTTAAAATGCTTAGAAATGAAAACTTTAGTTTTAATTAGAGACAAAAGTCTTACCATAGTACTCAGGTAACTGTTTTGCTTGTCATATTTTATAGTGTCATTGAAAAAGCTTTTATTTTTACAGTTAGATTTTTGCAACTGTATATAAGATCAAATTGGAGTTTTATTTTGAAATTAAGTCAATTTAACTTTATTTATTTATTTAGACACAGTCTCACTCTGTCGCCCAGGCTGGCGTGCAGTAGCACGATCTCAGCTCACTACAGCCTCTGCCTTCCAGGTTCAAGCAATTCTTCTGCCTCAGCCTCCCAAGTAGCTGAGATTACAGGCATGTGCCACCATGCCCTGGCTATTTTTTGTATTTTTAGTAGAGATGGGGTTTCACCATGTTGCCTGGGCTGGTCTCGAACTCTTGATCTCAAGTGATCCGCCTGCCTTGGCCTTCCAAAGTGCTAGGATTACAGGTGTGAGCCACTGTGCCCTGACAGTTTAACATTTTTACACATTACAATTAGAATTGATTCAGTCTTTTATCATCCTGTACAGTGAATTCTGAACATTATCAATCCTATAATCATTTACCTCACCAAATTTGGTATTTTTGGTTAGACGCTCCCATTTTTCTACAGTGCCTTTTTGTCATTTCTGCCTTATATGTGGTGCCACAAATATCCTGGAATTGAATTCCTAATATATTTCAGCATACCAAACTTGGGAGGTAAAATTAAGCAGCTCTTTGATCTTTCAGAAGTTACTGCATTCTTACTGTGTTCTATAGATGGCTTTTAGAAAATAATCCCTCATTCAGCTCCTGATATGATTATAATATTTTAGCAATCTTAAAAGGCCATACAAGATATTTCACAGTATCTTAGGAGTTACTGAGTTTTAAATACAGTGACAGAATAATAGCCAATTACTCTGATAGCAAATTTGTAGGTACATTATAATTCATCAAGACCTCTTGTGCCCGCGCGAGCGTGTGTATATATGTGTATTTCCCACCCCCCGCCAAAAGTTAACAGGCTGGGCGCAGCGGCTCATGCCTGTAATCCCAGCACTTTGGGAAGCTGAGCCCAGAAGTTTGAGACCAGGCTGGGCAACATGGCAAAATCCTGTTTGTACAAAAAATTCAAAAATTAGCCAGGGATGGTAGTGTGCACCTGTAGTCCCAGATAATTAAGAGACTGAGGCAGGCAGATTGATTAGTCCCAGGAGGTCGTGGCTGCAGGGAGCTGTGATTGCGCTACTCATTCCAGCCTGGGCAACAGAATGAAGGCCTCCCTGTCCCCACTCAAAGAAGCTGTTTTAAGAAGAAACTTCAGAAACTTAACTATTTAAGTAACTTGATATTGGAAAATATGTTTCTTTAACTAGGTTAAATGTAGTAGATATAAATGATCTAATACTTTCCAATAAATTGATACCAATTTTAGGACACCTGACATACATTTGTATTATTTCTAACAAGTCATTATTAATATTTTGTATAATGATACAGTAAGTTTGTATAATTTTTTTAGTGCTTTAAATGTCAGTGTTAAAAAGATTATAGTATAGTAGATTTTACAAAACTATGCTTCATTATGTCATACTGGTAGTATTACATTTACATTTTATGTTAGAACCCTTTTGTAGACGGTTTAAGACCAATCCCAGTACATAGTAACTGGTTCTACATATCTGCACAGTTTCAGTCAACATCTTTTCTTTGTGGCAGACCAAAGGAGAAATAACTGCTGGTGATGAGCAGCAGTGCAGAGGTTTTGTTGCCTATGGTTGATCAGCTGCCTGAATCTCAAGTTGTCTCATGGGGGGGCTTTAAAGTTAGTAATTTGCTGTAGCCCAGAGAAAGGCTGAGAAACTAGGTAATGTTAGTGTAGCATGAGAAATTGATTCATTTTAATTAAGCTTATGAGAGTAGCATTTGAAATCAAATATTGATTTATTAATTTTCAGTAATAAATGTAATTAACAAGGGCACTGGATTCTCACCTCTAGCAAATACATGTTCTCTGTGTAAAGCTACATTGAAAATCATAGTATACTGCATAATGAGTGTATAATGAATTACATCCTTCAGAGGTTTAATGGTGTTGAAGTAGTCCGTTATTTTTAACTCTTCATCAAAAAAAGACTTGTTGCAAGGCCAGGGTACCTTTCCCCTTGGGCACTGCTTAGATAGGTTTTGTCATCATTTGCTGTTGTGATTTCTATTCCTTGTTGTGTATGACTAATCCCTCTCCTGATGGATATGATGTATTATTTCTTTAAATGTGTACATTACTGAATCAGCTTTAGGACTGTGGTTCATTCCATTCTATTTGATTTGTTAAAAGTGTTGGTGAGGGAACTAGCTCTTTTGAATTTGGAGTTCATAATGTAGATATCCAAAGGATCTGATTTATCACTGGAGAGGGTAGGAGCAGTAGAATGACCTTGCTGCAAGTTTGAGCTGTAAATTTAGGATTAGTCACATTTAGTTTTGTTGATTAGTAAGGGGAAAGAAGAGCAGGGATTTCCTGCCGGGTTTTGGAAATCTTTCTTTCTTTCTAAAGAGATGGGGTCTCACTTTGTTGCCCAGGCTGGCCTTGGACTCTGGGCTCAAGCTATCCTCCTGCCTTAGCCTCTCACTACCTGAGACTGCAACTGTATGCCACTTTCCTCAGCACAGAAATCAGTTTCTCTACCTTTCGCTTATTAGAGGGTGATAGTCAAATTAAGGAGGTTACTTAAACCTTACCCTTCCAATTAATCAGTAATTTCAATGCTGCAAAGATAAGTACAATTTGTTTCTTAGCAGTGTGTAAAAGTACTTAAGATTTAGAATGTAGTCAGTATGAGTAAAAAATCAAATATGGTTAAAGCACAAATAGAGAAGTATAAAGAAGACTTTATCAGTAGATAAATAATAATTATATGTTGGGATGAACGTTTTACACAGCCTCAGGATGGCCACATTAAAAAATTCTGCTGCGACATATTTGAAAGATGTGAAGATTTGCATAGTATAATTGCAAAGCATGAAATAGTTTTTGTAAGAATGATTGGTGGATTGTGTAGAAAATTTTGTTTACATTTTACTCATTTGGTTATACTTACATAAAGTGTATTTAGTGAAATTACCAGAACCATTTTCAGTAATGGAAGAAAATAATTTGCCTTTTTCCCTCTTTCACCCTTGGATGCATGCACATGCATTCAGACCTCTCTCTCCCTCCCACACATGCATAAAATTGATCAAAATGTGGTCAAGGTCTCCACTGGTAACATTTAAACTGAGCATGCTAACATTTGGTCTATAAGGAACAACGTACCATTCTTATATGTGCTTTAACTTGCTTACGCTGTATTAATATTTGGTGTTTGCCCATAAAAATAAGCCAGCCATCCTTTCATGATGAGTTTTACGTGTAAGTACTGTTATGCCTTGTAATTTTAGGTTGACTTCTTTAAAAAGCAATTATCAAGTCTGTCATAAAACCTAATTTCCAAAACTATTCAGTGTTATCTAAGCTGAACTCTTAGAAACTTTAATGTGAATTTTTTTTTTTAATGAAAATGTAAAAATGAAGAGTCAGGTATAAACAAAAATAAATAATATAGCAGGAGTTTGTATACGTTAAGTGCCCTTTCTTTCTTTCCTTCCTTCCTTCTTTCCTTCCTTCCTTCCTGCCTTCCTTCCTTCCTTCCTTCC
>NW_022437072.1:1057416-1064646 GCF_009761245.1 Sapajus apella
CTCCTTCTCTCTCTTTCTCTTTCTCTCTCTTTTTTTTTCTCTCTGTCTTTTCTTTCACAGGGTCTTGTTCTATCACTTAGGCTGAAGTGCAGTAGAACTCATTGCAGCCTCTGTCTCCTGGGCTCAATCAGTCCTCCCACCTCAGCTGGGACCACAGGCATGTACTGCCACACCCAGCTAATTTTGGTATTTTCTGTAGAGACAGGGTTCACTATGTTGCCCAGGCTGGTTGCTGACGATCCTCCTGCTTTGGCCTTTGAAAGTGCTGAGATTACAGGTGGGAGCCACTATGCCCAGTCTTCAGTGTATTTTCGTTATTGCCTTACAGTTTTTTAGTCTACAGTGATTTAAAGTGGTTTAAATGTAGTGATTTAAATTGGGGATTGAGAAACATCTTCTTTAAAGAGCCAGAAAGTAGTATTTTAGGCTTACAACCGATAGACAAAATCAAATAAATTATGTAGGTACTTATGTAATGAGAGGTAAGTCAAATTTTCACAAATTTTTACTGGCAAGTACAATGCATGATAATCATCTGTAATACTGGTTTGATAATGGCAATAATGGAATTTCTTTTTGGGTGTGAGGGATAACATTTTGCTTAATTGAAGTTCCAAGTTAGTATTCTCTATTATCAAAATTCATTGCAAACATTCATTAGTGCTGGTTTATAATAAGATTTTGTGTATTATTTCAAAATTCATTATGTAATTGGGAACGTCCATTGGCGGTGATAAATCTGTAAATATCAAGAAAATAATCAAGTAGAATTATTAGATGGACTAAATTTGCCCAACTAAGCTGTTTTAAGCTCCACACATTTTTAACTACTGTTTGTTATAGATACCCTTTCAGGTTGTACTTCATTAGTATTTTCTGAACTACTTTGAAATTATTCCTGCCTGTAGTTGTTTTATGTAGACTACTAATAGAGGCTAATTCCTCAGCCACTTCAAAACATGACTTGGACTCCTCGAATAAACAGCTGAGTGGTATGAGTAACATGTTAACAAGAGCCAAAGACAACTCAGTCATTTGCCTTGACTTCTGATTGACAATTGATGTTGCTACACAGTGACCTCAACCATTAAGCCCCGTAGCTAAAGGCTAATAATAGTCATAAACAAGTTTATTTTCTCTGAATACATTTTTTTGGCTGCTTCAATCAAATCAAATTTAATTAATTCACCATCGATCAATGATTTTCCTTACTTACCTAACAAGGAACTTCTCGACTCTGCATCACAGCCTGATTTTAATTTTTGTAAAGAAATTTTGTGATGAGATACTCCATTTTAAAGTTTTTCATTTTTCTGACCATTGCTTTCATGTCAGTTGGGAATGTTGTGATGAGTGCCTAGTCTGGTAATATTTATGTTGTATTATTTTAGTACAGTTATAGTGTCATTGCATTAGATGGTAAACAGTGCTTTGCCATCTTAATTTTACTGTCCATTAAAGAATATACTGCTTTTCTCTGTGTGTGTGTGTGTGTGTGTGTGTGTGTGTGTGTGTGTGTGTGTGTGTTTTGACACAGACTCTCACTCTCTTTGCCCAGGCTGGAGTGCAGTGGTGTGATCTTGGCTCACTGCAACCTCTGCCTCCCTGGTTCAAGCAATCCTTTCACCTCAGCCTCCTGAGTAGCTGGGATTACATGTACACAACACCACATCTACCTAATTTTGTATGTTTGATAGAGACAGGGTTTCACCATGTTGGCCAGGCTGATCTCAAACTCCTGATCTCAAGTGAACTGCCCACTTTTGCCTCCTAGAGTTCTGGAATTACAAGTGTGAGCCACTGTGCCTGGCCTCTTTTTGTTTTAATATGATGGGTAGGTACCAGCCACTTTTTGTTTTAATGTGATGGGTAGATACCAGTAATTAAAAAAATAAAATTCAAATGTCCTTATGTGGCAAAATGCTTGACACACAAAATGCTGTGTTTTACATTCATCCAGGAAATGTTGTGTTCCTGCTGTGTGCTAGGCAGTATCGCAGGCCTTGGGGATATAGAGATAAATAGGAGGGAGGACAAACTAAATTTAGTGTTACATACTTTTTGGAGGATTAAAGTAAGGTAAAGCAATTTTTGTGATTTCCATTGTGCCAACTAAACCTGAGAGTACCACATAAGGTTTCTGTTGTCCATATTTAACGCTGTCCTTTTCGGGTTTTTTTGAGACAGAGTCTCACTCTGTCGCCCAGGCTGGAATGCAGTAGTGCAGTCTTGGCTCACTGCAACCTCCCAGTTCAAGCAGTTCTCTT
Source organism: Sapajus apella (assembly GCF_009761245.1). Taxonomy (NCBI): domain Eukaryota; kingdom Metazoa; phylum Chordata; class Mammalia; order Primates; family Cebidae; genus Sapajus; species Sapajus apella. The sequence goes on from NW_022437072.1 coordinate 1,059,684, forward strand.
GCCTCGGCCTTCTGAGTAGCTGGGATTATAGGTGCCTGCCACCATGGCCGACTAATTTTTGTATTTTTAGTAGAGACGAGTTTTCACCATGTTGGCTAGGCTGGTCTCAAACACCTGACATCAGGTTATCCACCTGCCTCAGCCTCCCAAAGTGCATGAGCCACCGTGCCGTGCCAACCTCTGCTGTTTTAAAGGCAGTCATAGACAATAGGTAGATGAATGAGTTTGGTTGCGTTACAGTAAATCTTTATAGATGCTGAAATTTGAATTTCTCTTGTTTTTAAATTTAAATTTCTGTTGTTTAAAACCACCTCTGCTGTATTTTGCTTACTCCTGACTTACATTTTTATCAATGGATACAGAGGCAGCTTTTTTTTTTTCTAATTCAATTAATTAGTAGTTGTCCAATTTTGCATCCTTAGAAATTGATGTTCAGATGAATTTTAGGAAGGATACTATTTAAACACACCCATACCTGGCACATGCATTAAGTAAAAATACGAACTTACAATGTTAAATTTGTGAGAACGAGGCCGGGCATGGTAGCTCATCCTGTCGCTTTGGGAGGCCAAGGTGGGCAGATAATTTGAGCCCAGGAGTTTGAGACCAACCTGGCCAACGTGGTGAAACCCTGTCTCTACTAAAAAAATACAAAAATTAGCTGGGCGTGGTGGCGCATGCCTGTGATCCCAGCTACTCAAGGGACTGAAGTATGAGGATCGCTTGAGCCCAGGAGGCAGAGGTCACAGTGAGCCAAGATTGCACCACCGAACTCCAGCCTGGGCGACATAGCAAGACTCTGTCTCAGTCAGTCAGTCAGTATTAAGAATGGAGGTAGTTGCATAATGGCTAATGCCTATGTACTATAGATAAAATTACTTTTCTGTTTATCTTATGAGATGCAAGAATATTAAGTGAGATTTGTTAATAATGGAGTTGGATTTTATAAAGCATTAAGAGGCGGTATAAGATGTATTTCTAAATGAGTTTTTGAAAAAAAAATCCTGACGTGTATTTTTTCTTAGTGTGATCCCTTTTGTAATTGTAATTCTTTTTTTTTTTTTTTTTTTTTAAACTTTTAAGTTCAGGGGTACATGTGCAGGATTGTTACATAGGTAAACTTGCGTCATGGGGGATTATTTCATCACCCAGTGGGGGTTTCACAGATGGTTTCGTCACCCAGGTATTAAGCCTAGTACCCATTAGTTATTTTTTATTTTCTCTGATCCTCTCTGTCCTACTCTCCACCCTCTGAGAGGCCCCAGTGTGTGTGGTTCCCCTTTATGCATCCATGTGTTATCATGTAGTTCCCACTTATAAAAAGAACATGTGGTATTTGGTTTTTTGTTCCTGCGTTAGTTTGCTAAGTATAATGGTCTTTAGCTCCATCCATGCCCCTGCAAAGGATGTGATCTCATTTTTTATGACTGCATAGTATTCCATGGTGTATATGTACCACATTTTCTTTATCCAGTCTATCATTGCTGGATATTTAGGTTGGTTCCATGTCTTTGCTGCTGTGACTAGTGCTGTAGCGAACATATGCCTGCACGTGTCTTTATAATAGAATGATTTATATTCTTTTGAGTACATAACCCAGTCATGAGATTGCAGGGATAAGTGGTATTTCTGTCTTTAGGTCTTTGAGGAATCGCCACAGTTTCTTTCACAATTGTTGAACAATTTACACTTTCACCAAGAATGTACAAGCTTATCTTTTTCTATACAACTTTGCTAGCATTTGTTATTTTTTGACTTTTTAATAATAGCCATTCTGACTGGTGTGAGTTGGTATCTCATTGTGGTTTGATTTCTGTTTCTCTACTAGTTAGTGATGTTGAGCATTTTTTCATGTGATTCTTGGCCACATGTATGTCTTCTTTTGAAAAGTGATCATGCCCTTTGCCTGCTTTTTAATGTGTTTGATTTTGTTTTTGGTAAATTTGTTTAAGTTCCATATAGATGCTTGATATTAGACCTTTGTTGAATGCAATGCATAGTTTGCAAAATTTTTCCTGTAATTTGTTCGTTGTCTGTTTGTTGATAGTTTCTTTTGCTGTGCAGAGCTCTTTAGTTTAATTAGATCCTATTTGTCACTTTTTGCTTTTGTTGAGTTACTTTTGGTGAATTAATTGTCTCATCAAATAGGTGCTACCCCCTGAACTGGAGACAGCATCTTTCCAAACCACATCTGTGAGCGGAGTGGCACAGCTGCATTTTGTGGGAGATGCATTTCAGCATCAGGAGGCAGTTAAGTCTTCACAGGTCATCCAGGGACTATATGGATGATAACTCACAAATGTTGACACCTTAATTCCATAGAAAAGCCCCGTGTGATTACTGCTGTCTTCCACCTGTGGAGACTGAGGCACACATTGGCAAGCAAATTGCATTTGGAACTATGGGCAAACAGGATCAAGAAAGAACTGACCTCTGTTGAACACTGCACATGGTTGAGACTGTGTCCCAGATATGAGGGTATCAGTCTGTCTAGGTCCCAGCTATATTTCCAGTATGTGGCAGAGTTCCTGGAACAACGTAGATACCTCTGTTCATTTTCTATTGTCACAGTAACAAATTGCTGCAAATTTGGCACCTTAGAATACTTACTATGTGTAAATCCAAGTTTCAGATATATTGTGGCTAGAGAGAGGCCTCTGCTTAGAGTCTCACAGGCTCAAGTCAAGGTGTTAGCAGGAATGGTGTTCCTTTTGGAAACTGAGGGGAAGGACCCACTTCCAAGTTCATTCCTGTTGTTGATCAAATTCAGTTCCTTGTGATGTTAAGACTGAGGTCCTTGTTCGTTTGCTGGATGTAAACTGAGGGCTCATCCCACCTTCAGGAGGCCACGTGGTTGATGGCCTCCTTCACCTTGAAAGTCAGCAGTGGTGGATATAGTCCGTCTCGTACTTTGACTATGCCATGTTCTCCTCTTCTGCTGTGTTTCTCTCTGACTCTTCTCCCTCTTAAGGGTCCGTGTGATTATATTGGGTCAGTCAGGATAATCCAGGGTGATCTCCCTATTCTAAAGTTATTTGCAAAGTAACTTTGCCATGTAATGCTAAAATATTCACAGGTTCTGGGGGCTATGGCATGGAAACCTTTGAAGGGCCATTGTGCATACCGTAACACTCGATCAATATTTTTTAATAAATGAAAAAAAAAAAAAAGGTGTATTTCTTAGTGTTGGAAGAATACAAATTTTATGAATTTTTGGTTGCTTAATGTTAAACAGAGTTGATTTTTGTTTGCTTTTTGAGACAGAATCTCTGTAGGCCAGGCTGGAGTCCAGTGGCATGTTCTCAGCTCACTGAAACCTCTGTTTCCTGGATTTAAGCGGTTTTCCTGCCTCAGTCTCCCCAGTAACTGGGACTACAGGTATATGCCACCATACCTGGCTAATTTTTATATTTTAGACTAGATGGGGTTTCACCATGTTGGCTAAGCTGGTCTCTCGAACTCCTGGCCTCAAGTGATCTGCCCACCTTAGCCTCCCGAAGTGTTGGGATTATAGGCAAGAGCCACTGTACCTGACTCATTTTTGGTACTTTTTTTTTTTTTTTTAAGAAAATTATTTATAATGGATAATATTTTTTGCTAAGATACCCTGATTTATAACAGCATATGATTACAAAGTTATAAGGTGGTTTTTGTTTGTTTGTTTTTGTTTTGTTTTGGTATTGTCAGCCAAGCTGAGAAAAGACTTAAAATGGAACGACAAAGAAGCAGTTGATGAGAGAGAGACTGTTGAGTTGTAGGACAGTATAAATAGGCTAGGGAAGAAGAGAGGATTAGTGAGCCAACCTTCCTGCAGGGTGTAGAGCCTTTTATGTGTTCCTACCTTAAATATGCTGAGACCAGGGAGATGGACAGTTCATCCCAATTAACATAAATGAAAAGAGCTCTCTTTCAGTTCTTGTCTTTTTTTTTTTTTGACAACCTGGGAACCATCATGTATGGCCCACTTGCCTAAGTCAAGCATTCTGTCACTCTTCCATTCAAACTTTTTGCTTTCCATCAGTTGTGAAGTCTACAGTTACCTGGCACTGCAACCCTTTTCCCTCTTCCTCTTGCCATCCTGTGTTCTGAATTGTCAGGTCACCTAAACAGAAGGCTTAAACTTAACTGGTACTTGGTAGTTTAAGATTGTAAGATTATTGTTCCTAAACCTTTCCTATTTCTGATACCAAGATGCGCTAGTTTGATGAAAGACTTAGTTTTCTAGGCCCAGACTTAGGTTTATATTTTCTTTGAAGTGTGTGCATGAGTGCCTTTAGATAGAGTACGTACTCACAAGATATGAATACTGTAGCAAGTTTTAGGGATTCTTGTGGTCTTCCTGAGCATAGTGGTGGAGAAAAGAGGAAAACCCCTGGTTACATCGCACACTCATCAAGTCATGCAGCCTGGCCTAGGACGACATTAGCCTAGAAAAAGGAGCTGCCTTCTCTGGTTTGCTCTGTATAGATAGTGCCTCTGTGATCCTTTTGCTTTAGAGAGGCTCCTTATTGTGAAGTGGCTGCTAAAATGCTATGCCTTATTCTTCTTTTTCTTTGTTTTCTGAATTCCTTAATTATAAAACATTTCTAACATAAATATAATGAGAGAAAATAGCACATGATCTTCTATCCTCCCATCTCACAGATGCTATAATTACCATTTTTAAAGGCTCTCCTTATCTGTTCCACCTCTTCCTTTTTTTCTGAAGTATTTAAAAGCAAAAATGAGACAGTGTCATTTTGTTCCTACATACTTAGCCTTTCTTAAACATATGGATGTCTATTACCTAGCCACAGTGCCATTATATGCAACAAAATAATGTTGATGTAGTCTAACACACAGTTCATTTACAGTTTCTTTGATTTCCTGAAAAATGTCTTTTTGTAATTTATTTGTTGGAAATAGAACCCAAACAAGCACCGTAAGTTGCGTTTACTTGTTAGGAATCTCAGGTGTCTTTTAC
>NW_022437072.1:1064746-1163450 GCF_009761245.1 Sapajus apella
ATAAGATAAAACCAGTTGTATTAAAATAAAATCATCAAGATATTTTTAAAAAACACAATTATGACATAATTTGTGCTTCTTTACTAACGTATTATATGACACAATCTAGTGACAAATTTGATAAATAACAGATTTTAAAAGTATAATGGGCATACATAATTTCAGGATATCTTTATTCTAATATGAAACTCTGAATTTTGTTGGTGACAAAGTCATCATTGCTAATATTAATATTGTGGTTTATCTGCATTCATGAAGAAAATCTTAATTACCTTTAGAGATTAATCCAAATAAAACTGTAAATTTTTTTCCCCATTAAAATTCTTCTGAACTTTATCCATAAGTCCATGCCCTAAAGGGACAGTACATATTAAGAAAAGTCTTGGCTATATGTCTTCTTTGGTGGCTTTTTCTAAGTTTGTCAACAACTTATCAGGTTCTTCACCTCTTGCTTAGCCTTTGTCCTTCCGTTTTCTCTGGAACATTCTTGCCTTGCTCTTAATAAGACTGATTTCTTTTCATATTTCAGATCTCAGTTCATCAGCCACTTTTTCAGGAAAAAAAAAAAATTCAGATCTCAGTTCATCAGCCACTTTTTCATCAACCCTTTTTCTTCTAGTTATCTTGTTCATTTTCTTTGATTGTCTTTCTTTAAATATATGAATTCGAAGGTAGAAACCATGTCTTTCTTGCCTTTCAGTATATCTCCAGTGCTGAGAACAGAGTATTTGGCATTTGTTGCTTGAAAAGTATTATCAAATGAATCTGAAGCCTATATTATGCATTGTATTTTTAGTTATTTTCCATTCTTTCATATGGGTGTAGAGTGGAAATTATAATTCATTGTTATTGTTAATGATGCTTTGTAATATATAGGCCCTCAGTGACACTTGACAATTCTTTTATACGTTGCTTGGTGATTCTTTATTACATTGTTCCTGGCGAATCAGGTTCTTTATACAGTGCTTCCTGTCTCAGTAAATGGCACTGTCAGTGTTCAGGCCAGTGTCTTAGGCATCAGCCTTGCCACTTACTCCCTCTCATCTCTAGTATCCAGCCATCATGAAGACCTGTAGATCTTACTTCCTGCCATCTCTGGAATCCTTTCTGGCCGTGTCACTACTATCCTTTCTCACTGTAGGGAAAACTTGGATACTGTAAAAACATTTTCCTTTAAATGAAATGAAAATGCTTTAAAAGGGTGAGACTGTTTTATTGAGTCAAGTTTTAATTCACTATTCCTTGTCCAGGAATTTTTTGTTTCTTTTAAATCAGTCTCAAGGGAGAGAGAGAGAATAATTTACGAGTTAGAAGGTGTGAATGGGATCAAAAGATTGGTTAGAGGGATTAGCTTTGGCAAGGAAGAGATTCATTTATGGACCTTGTAGCTGGCCAAGGATTTTAGGGATTTTGGTATTTATCCTGAGTACTTGAGAAGCCATCGAAGCGGTGGCTTTATGTTTTGAAAGTAACATTCTGACTTTTGTATTGGCAACAGAGTATGTGGATATGAGGAAACTGATTAGAAAGGTGTTGCAGTAGTTCAAAAGTAAGTGATGCTATTTTAAGGAGGGGCAAGATGAAGAAAAGTAGATGGATTCCAGTAGGGATCCGAGTCTTTGGGTTAAATGGATATGGGCAATAGCAAGAGAAAGAAGTGGCAAAAGTGATTTCTGGTATTCCTGTGTGCCAGAATACCAGAATACTCAGTGCATTGACTAGGGTTAGCCATGCACTGAGATAGAGAATGCTGTAAAAGTACTAAGTTTGGGATGATGGAAGATAACTTAGGTTTTAGTTTATATTAAGTGTACATAGACTTATAAACATACAGACAGTTGGCACTCCATATCCATGAATTCCACATCCATAGATTTAACCAACTGCCAATCAGAAATATTAAAAAAAATAATAACCTAGAGTGCCTGTAATTAGTACAGACTTTTGTGGGTTATTTTTTTCTTAAATAATAGAGTATAACAACTATTTATGTAGCATTTAGATCGTGTTAGGTATCATAGGTAATCTAGAGATGACTTAAAGTATGCAGGAGGATGTGCATATTTTATATGCAAACAGTATGCCATTCTATGTGAGGGACTTGAGCATCTGTGGATTTTGGTGTCTGTGGAGAGTCCTGGAGCTAATCCCCCACAGATACTGAAGTATAATTGTACTTTACATTAGAGGTTTTGCTTATGACCTTTGATTAAAACTTGTTTTACTTTTTTTTTTTGCCTAGTTATTAGCTTTCTCTCTGAAATATATAGGAGTCATTCTCTTCTCTCTCTTGCATGAATCTGTTGGGAAGAAGATTGTAGTTTTTTGTTGTTGTTGTTGTTTTTTTCCATTAACCCTGTCAGAAGACAAACAGATCTCTGACAAAGGAATACAATTTAAACACATTTTAAAAACAAACATTAAATGTTAAGCAAATTTGAAACAGTGGGATAGTTTTCTTTGTTCATTAATATCTAGACTCAGACAACATGTTACATTGTATCAGGCCCAGGCAGTCAGTTTTGTGGTTACTTTTGAGACCCTGTTGGCCCTTCTTCCTGGTGGTGTGACCCCTAGGAACATAGTCCCTTAAACCCTGTTTCCCTGATCTTTTCCCAGTAATAAGGCATTTGTTGCAATATAGTCTCAACTCCATTATGTTTTATACACAAGAACTGTTTTGCTTTTTTGAGGCTTGGCTGTGGATACCGATTATGAACAGACACAAAATCTTTAGCACCTTCTCTTTATGAGTTGTTCTTGGATTCATTTGCCCAGGATGCGTTCAGGTGGCATAGCAGACAGAGGACATGGCCTTACAGAGCATTAAAGAATCATCATGGGAGCAGCGAACAATTTTATTACTGGAAAATTCGGTGGTAGTGGATTTTCTGTCCCATTTTAGTATTTAATATACATCATCTGCCTTCTGGGAGTAATATATAAATGATATATTGAAATTCTTGGAGATAGAAATATATGTCAACAGGATTTTTTTTTTTCCTACTTTTTAAAGCTATGTTAATCTCATAGTGAAATTTCCTATTTAAACAGTAAAAAATGGAAGAAGAAAGTTTACCTAAATAGGCTGGAGAAACTGGTTTTACCTTCTCATGACAAAATGATAGGTGACTAAACAGTGGGATGGGTAAATGCAGTTACTTTTATCTATTCAAAATTATCAGTTGTGCTTTAAAAATAAGCATATTTTATAATGTCTGGGTGCTACCGCCTGCTGTTTACAGTTGTGCCTCAGGGCCCAAAGATGCCGGAGATAAGCAGTAATGCGGATGGTTTTCTTTTTTTTTTTTTTTTTGGGGCGGAGTTTTACTCTTGTTACCCAGGCTGGAGTGCAATGGCATGATCTCGCAATCTCTGCCTCCTGGGTTCAAGCAATTTTCCTGCCTCTGCCTCCTATGTAGCTGGGACTACAGGCACGTGCCACCATGCCTGGCTAATTTTTATATTTTTACTAGAGACGGGGTTTCACCATGTTGATCAGGATGGTCTCGATCTCTTGACCTCATGATCCACCCGCCTCAGCCTCCCAAAGTGTTGGGATTATAGGTGTGAGCCACCGTGCCTGGCCAGTGCAGATGCTTTTCAAAGATTCTTGTCACAGTTAAATAGCAACTGAAAAGAAGGGAAAATAACTTGGGGATCGGATATACTTTCTTTTCTCTTGTCTTTATTGCTTTTAATATCAGGTGCCCCTCCAGTGTGTGAAAATGGTATGAAGCCTGGAGGCCTGGCGAAGGATGAAGAACAAGCAGAGAATGGGAATATAAAGGGACAGACCAGTTTTGCTCAGCTCTAGACTTCTTTTTATCAGCTGTAGTGTCAAATAATAGCAGAACAGTGTAATGATTAAAAACGTGATCCTTGAAATGGAAACCTGCTGCTTGACTAGCTATGTGATCTTAGGTATTTAACCTCTTACATGAGTCTTTGCTATCTCTTAGTGTTGTTTATAAGGACTATATGAGATCATGTATGTCAAGTGCTTTAACACAGTACCAAGCATACTGCTTGTACAATCAGTAAATTGTTTCTACTGCTGTTATTAATGGTATTATTTTTGTAGAATTTGCTAGAAATAGAATATCAATAAAATTCCACTTGCGATTATATGTAATTATGCTGTATACAAAGAAGTGGGGAAGAAATCTCAATTATTTGGTTGAATTAGAATTTCAGCACTTATATACTTGATCAAAATAAAGTAAGTATTGAAAGTTATTGTGTTTTCATCTTCTGAAGTACCTATTAACACTTTGAACATAAAGATTACATAGTTTCCATACCTTTTGACCAAAAGCAACGGTGTCATTTAAAATTATATTTTTATGTATACAAAAATCACATAGTACTGGGATGAAAAAGGCACAATTAACAAGTGGTGAGATGTTTAAATACACTGTCAGCTTATTTTGCTTAAGAAAATGACTTGAATATTGTGGGAAAGTCAAAAGTAAATTAATAGTAGAATATTTATTTTAAAGTAAGGATTTTCAACAGTACCAAGACACTTTACTGTTTGGTCCACTCCCCTTTGAGGACTCACAGTGTCTGATGTCGGATTACTATCATTTTTCAAGATAATGTTAAAAATAGAAAAATTTTTTATAGATTTTATAAATTTTATAGATTTTAAATTGAAGCTTGAGATAGGAACAATTTAGATGTCTGTTAAGAAATCTGTTTTTCATGAGTCATTAAAAAAAAAAAACTTTTTCTGGCTGAAAATTACTGTCTTTTAAAGATCCTCCACTGTAGTCATAATTTGGACAAACAGCACTCGAGTTCTCTATGTACACATCTGTGTATGCATACACGCATACTCTTTTTTTTTTTTTTTAAACTTTTGAAGCATAAATCAGAGAGCATTGTTCAACACTGAGGGAAGGATTCCTTTTGTCTTTTGTCGGACTTACTGATCTAATTTGGTATTATCCTCTTGTGTGTGACTTCTATTTAATAATTCTGGTGTTTCTGTAGTCATAAAGAATAAGTGAAAAACAGACTGAAACCAAGAGCTCTGGTGTGTGTTACACAGATCAGCTTTCAGAATCACTTGATTTAGAATAGAACACTTAGGCTATGATTTGAAATGGAGATAAGTACTTAAACACTTTCTGTGTTTTCAAGTTTCGCAAATGTTATAATTGTCTTCCTGGTGATTTATCCTTTAATAATAGAATCGGGGTAAAAAATGATTATTAGAATTAAGAAACATTCTGACTAAATTAAGATTGACAAATTTACATACTTGTATGGAATAAAAACACTATTTTAAAGTTAGTAGGTTAGTATTTCTTGATTTTAAAATTCATGTTAGAGTCCAACGAAATTACTGTGAAAATACTTGTATCATAACACTCAGTAAAGTTTTTTGTTTTCCTTTATTATTAAAAACTTGATAAAAGTGCATTGTATACATTGTTCATCCTAGAATTGTGTTTGTCAAACATTTGTAGTTTTCCCCATCCCTCCCAAAAAGATTTTTAATTTGTGATGCAGAATACTTGTCATCTACCAAATTAAAAACTGCAGGTTTGTAAAGTTGGCACTCCAAGAAAGAATTAGGTGCCATAAAATGATTAAGTATTGGCATGTGTATACCTTCTGTCTGGAAATAAACTTCCCGTATGTTGCATTTTGGCAGACATGCGTCTTAAAAATGTATTGAATGAAACTGCACCTGCGCTCTTTATCTTTTTTCAACAGTACATCCTGTTTGTGCCTTTAAGTAATTACTTTTGCTTCAGTTACTTTTACAGATATATTTGAGTCAGATATACATGAAATTAAATGGTGGTACGGTTTAAGAATGCAGTAATTGGTCTAATTGAATAACTCATTGAAATAGTAGTTTGGTTCTTAACACCAGTGAGGAAACAAAACTTGTCTGTTTTGAAACATTTAATAACTATAAAAACTTGAGCCTGAGACACATTAATTTTTCACATTTTATCATATCATGTCAAAATAATTTTCCCTATATATGTATTAATAAAAGAAATTTAAAAGAATATCTCAATTATTTTTAAAAAGTAAATACTTTCATGAGAACTGCATTGATGAAACATCTGAACTTTATAATGTGTTTGTGGAATAACTCAACTAAATCTTATTGCATTTAGAACCCTAAAATAGGTCAAAAAATTTGTCCTTTGCACAATTACAATTTCCTTAAAATTGATAGTGATGTTTTATTTACATCTCATTATATATTAAAATGAAAAGCTAAATCTGAAATGAAGGATCTTTGACAGTCTTCATTTCTTGAATTAAAATTTATGTGGAAAATATATGCAGATATATTTTATTGGCCCTAACAGAAGACTTAAACCACTGATTTATGCATGCTTGTTATTGCATGTTAATACACAGAATCCTCTTACACAGTTTTTTAAATAGATTCTTTTGGGAAACGTTTTGTTATATAATGTTATAGTTTTCAGAATTACCTTCTTTAGAAATTAAAAAAATACTTTTTGAATTTCTTTATGTGATGAGTTTTAACTAAAACTTGTCCTATGGATGTAATCAGTTTTAACTCTACATGCTTTTAGCAATATTTACAAATTGCACATTTGAAAAAAAATTGTCTTTTCTAGTGTAGTTTACGGTGGCGATACCTGCCTGCCTTTTCTTTTGCTGCGTTGGCACAGGCATTGTGCTTATTTTGTTGTAAATGGTTCCAGTATTTTATCAGTTCACTAGGCTGGAACTGATGAGAGGTAATTAGGTGACTGTATTTACAGCTTGAATAAGAAACTCGCCAGTGATTGAACACAAACTCATTGGGAGGGGGCACAGGATCAATTCTCAGCTTGGCAAGACAGATCCCTACGTACACATCTTCCAAGTGCAAACGGCGGATACCTAAAGAGACTTTAAAAATCTTTTCTGCCAGATCTCCAGAAAAAACATAACCAGTTCCAGAACAGAAGACAGGATAACGCTCACTTGGGTAGAGGTCTGGTGGCATGTACCACTTGCTATCTTTGTTTCGATTGGGTGCATATCCTCGCATTAGGTAACCAGTAAAGTAGTTACGTCTTGGAGGCAGATCTGGCTTCAGTAACTTATGTATTAAATATTCAGTGTTGACAAACATGTCACTGTCAGTTTTCATAACATATGGAATATGTGGACAGTATGTTGCTACCCAGTTCATGCCCATTAGTGTTTTAGTGGTCAAATTATAGTACGTATCTAAGTATTCCTGTTGAATTATATCATGATACTGTCTGCTTTCTTCCAGAATTGCACGTTGAAGGTAGCCGTTTAGCTTAATACTTAAGCCCAGCAAAAATATTCTTGTGATTTGAATACCAGGTGCTAGACTTTCATTGCCCCAAGTTTGCCGAATAGCTCTTCTGGCTTCTATTTGTCCAGGCTCTGCAGCTATTAGTAGTATTAAAAAAGGGCTTTTCTCTTGGCATTTTCCAGGCTCATTAATAATATATTTGAAATGGTAAGAATTTGGATGTCCAGTACCTTTTTCATTGTAAATACTTCCATTGGCACCAAGTGTATTCTCCAGGCCTGTAACTCCCTGTGGTGACAGGTCTGTGTTATTAGAGTTGGTTGCTGTTTGAGGCCTCAGGGTTTGAGGGACTGTTTCTTTCCAAATGTTCCGAAGGGAGCTGTGGTTTGTCTCACTTTTTGTTGACCGAAATCCTCGGAAAGTGTATGTCACAGGGTTTTCTTTGAATCCAGCTCTGCCTGGCAGCCAGTCATGATGATTGAAAAACAAAAACATAGCAAAAAGAAACACTAGAGAAAGTACTCCAATAAGATGGGTGCGGAATAGAGACCTCTTGGCATTCCAGGTCATCTTTGCAAAGCAGCAGTGTCTTCTCCTCCACTGAAGCATGTTGTAAATGTCCAGTAGTGGGATATGAGAGATTGGTGACGAAAAATGTGCTCCTCTCCTTAATATTATTCTTTGGCTGTCATTTTCCAATTCAGTCACATTGTCTCTTTTGCAGTTATTCTATAAAAATGAAGCACAAAAGTTTACAAAACTGCCTGAAAGGGACTTTGGATACTAATATAATCAGGGCACATAGGACTGTCTTAGGCTCTAAATATATAACCCAGGAACAAAACTTATAATTTATTTCCCCTTGGCAGCATAACTGAGAACAAGATTGATTTATTTAAAAATATACCTTTGTTGCACAGTGAGCATTTTAAAGAGATAAAGTAATGGATTAATTTAATTGTCTTGGTACACTGGTCATTTGTACTTTTGACCCAAGTTGAAGATTTAAAAGTTGCATGTAGGAGAAAAAAAAGTTACTGGATTTCTGAGAAAGGTTGTGTAAAACGGCCTTGAGAGCAGATGGAAAATGTATTGGCATTAATTAAAATTGATTTGACATACTATTGGTGGTATGGTGCACAGTCAGAGGCCTTTTTTGTAAAATGGTCATGTATCAGTTATGGGACAGACGGTGCAAGGTTGATTATGGCAGAGTTCTGTTAGTCACAGTACACTGCTTGGCATGTTTCCATTGGCCCCTACTGTGTTGAGAAAGTCAATGAGAAGATGCACCTGTCAAAATTAATTTTCAGGGTCCAATAACTTCAGTGTAGGATTTTTAGACAGTAATAAATGATTAACACTTTCAAGTATCTTTAAATTTTAACTTTTCATTGTATGTATGAAGTATTCATGATGTAATTGTTCTTAGACTTAAGATTAATTTTAAAACATAGCATGTAATTATCTGATTATCAGTGGCTTTGGCAGAACACTGTTAACGTATCTTGGTTGAGTCTCCATGTTAGAATTAAAAGAGCTACTTTGAAACTATTGAAAATTCTGAATTTCACATAATATATTTTTAAATATTCTTGAGTTGTGCATTATTCTGAATTTACAAGCAGAGAATTTCTTAAATTTTTAGAACTTATGATGGCACAGTTAGGGTCCTATATTTTAAACGGTTATGAGATGGCAGTATGTAAGGTTCATAATGCCATGTATTAAGAACCGGTTATGTATCTTGCAACAAGGTTTTCAGTGCATCACACAGATTTGTTCATGTTTGTTCTTAGTGTTTCTGTTGTTGTTTTTTAGTTTTGGGGGACCAATATGTTGAGGGAGTAGAGATGGGCAAAGAGCTATAGTTTAACTCCATTAAAGGAGGATAAAACTTTCTGGCAAGAAGGCGTGATCAATATGTAATTTTAATTTTTCCAACTTTTTATTTGGAAAATGGTTTCTTTAAGCAAAAGAAATCAATTGAAAAGTTTTACTATAGGAGCATTTGTTTATTTGAAATTACAGTATGTACATAAATACATGTATGTATTTAGCCTTTAATATTGAGATAGTCATGGTTAATAATTTGTTTAACCTTGGCATAAACTTAATTACCTATAGGAAATAGAATTTACATGGAAATCTTCATGTAATTGAATAGTTATAAAGTAAAATTCACATACATAATGTTAAGTACTTTGAAAATATTGATTGAAAGTGTTAGGCATAAATGAATGAAAGTACTATTATAGTAACAGCCACTAGGAGGAGCAAGTAGGTGGGAATTTGAACAAGTATCTAAGGTCCAACCGTGTAGGACCAACATTTGAAAATTTTCAGTTTCTGAAATTACAGAGTACTATTAGAAGTTATAATATTTCTAAAATGTAAAAAATTATTTAAGCATTTTGAAAGATACGAACAACTTTTTTTAAGTTTGGAATTTTAAAAGCAAATAATCGAGTTTGCTATTTGTTAGAATTTACGTGAATTTAAACTCAACATTACTGTAATGAAAACCAGGGCTATTCACTGTACCAACAAAACATAATTCTGCTGTTAGCTAAGCTGGAAATAATACAGCTGAGCATTCTGATTTAGAAACGCAGTGTTTTCCTTCTTTTTCTTGTAAATAGTTGGCCCTTTTTTTAGACCAGGGAACTATTTTGAAGCTTTTATTTCCAAATGATATATTTGGTAAATAGTAGTGACTCTCCTCCTCCACTTCATAAAGACACCAGTAGATATAAGGGTTATGTATGTGAATTTAAAGGAAACAAAAGTTGCTTTTAAAATTTATTTGAAAATCTGTTTTAAGTGTTAAAAAGGTAAATTAAGTGTATCTATTTTCTGCTGATAAAATAACACTTGGAATCTGGTTGAAGGCCAATCATTTAGTTTTTTTTTTTAAGTGTAAATTTATGGTTTAAGAAGGAGTAAACAATGGCAGATGTTTGAATGGATGTTTGAGTAAAGGACTGAGTAAATGAATGATGGAAAATAATCATAATTTATGGTTTTTTTTAAGAATGTACCTGATGTGATGTCTCCAAAATATTTTAGTATTACAGAAAACAGCAAATTATTGCATACTGTAATCTAGCATAAATACACAGTTTTAGTCTTAATAAGATTTTATAACAATGTGTGATGGGGTGCATCTTAATTTAGACCTCATGGTATTTGTATGTTTGTAGATATTAAGCTATTGAGATATTAAATCTATATATAACTATAAATCTCCTGGTGATAAATGAAGTGCATTTGTCTAGCCTTAAAAAAATTCCTTATTAAAAGTTTCTCAGGTCTTATAAAATTTTTTGTTAAAAAGAAAATAAAAATGACCATGCCTCCTTTTTATTAAATGATAAAATTGTTCTCCAGTTACTGCCTGTTGTATTTTAATTCTTAAAAAGAGAGCGTAAGACAAGAAAGTTCTATAGTATGCAAAATAGTTTTGCACTTTTACATTTTTAGAAGAAAAATAGCTTTGGTTTATCTCTTCTGTTTTGATAATATCTATACTTTATTAATGTGTATTTACATTTTATGAATGAAGTTAATGGGGAGAACATTACTGTAAAGTGCTGTTCAGTACACACACACACACACACACAGTTTTTGTCATTTGGCTTTTAAAAGTGTTGATATCTTTAGTCTGTTAAAATAGTCCTAGATTTAAATGGTGATGGTTTAACAGAAAAACTTATTTTAAGATGTATAGGTTATAAAACTGCTTAATTGGTGACTTTAATATTGAGAGATAAAGGTACCCAGAGGGACTTGAAATTTTTACAACCATATTTTTTAGTACTATTTGATATTAGTCTTTTATTAGGATAAAAATTCATCATTGAGAGTGATGTTGAACTGTAATAGAGTCTGGTAAACTTGTTTAATCTTCATTTTGGAATGCAGTACTTACATATTTTTTAAAATGTTTGCCTTTTGTGATTATTAGATAATTACTGAGTTGTAGAGTAAAATTGAGGAGAAATCAGGATCTTTGATAGATTTGTAAAATTTTAGAAATGTCTTTGAATTCTTGAACCCTAAGTTGCTATTCTAACTATCATTGTTGCTAGAATAGTTTATTTGATTTATCTGTGCTCTGTACTCACATATAGTGGCGGTAGTTCATTATTACATATTCACATAGCCTGGAAGCATATTAGCTACATTTATATTTAATTTTTTGACCTTGTATTGCTGTTTGTGGATATTTTTGTATCAGAGTATTTTCATATTGTTTTTGATTTTCACTTTTAAAATGATCATCAGCAACAACCTTAAATTTGATCATTTGCAATTAGTCTTTTACATAAAATACAAGCTCACTATTTCAAATGGTGAATTTTTAAAACAACTATTGATGTCTCTTTGTTTAAAGTTCTATTCATGGACAGTGTAATAACACCAGACTCTGTTGTGGTGTTATGCATAAACTCACACTACCTTATGTGATCTTATGCTAATGCTTTCCTTTTAGTATCTTCTTGTAGCTTGGTAATACTTAAAATTTGTTGGATATTCTCTTTGGTTGTGTTCATTATCTTAATTTAGGGAGATGTTGGAGGGAAGATTTTGTTACTAAAAGCTGTTATGTATTAAGGTTTTGTTTTAAAGGACTTTGAAAAAAAGCTCTTAAGGTTATCCTTGCTACTATTTAATGTAATTTCACTGCATTGTCTTTTTTGATAGCCATTTTAAAGAGAGCATTTAATTTACTAGATAAGCATTCAGTATGACCTAATTTGGTAGGATATTGCTGTGTTTTCAGTGAAGGGCTACAGATTTCTTATTTTAAGTTCAATTTCTTAAGGAATCCTTTAAACACATCTTCTTATTTGCCTTTTCCCTCTGATGTCTATAACCCAGAATTATTCCACGCTACATGTTTAGCTGAATAAAGCAGTGACAGCTTGTCTTCTAAACAATGACAAATTTTAAAATCATATATTAAGAAACCCTTTCATAGTTTCAAGGGCAGTGAACTGAATGAACTATCTTATCAGGTATTAGTGCCTCCAGGGCCATAGAAAGGTAACACATTTAAATGACTATCATACACAAGATATTGACATACCTTCCTTGGTCAGGCCATCTATGTGGAGAGGATTATGCCCACTGAAAATACTTTTGGCACGCCATCACTTCAGCAAAAAAGATGCTATCGAACATGCGCACATCCCCCAACAGTCTGCCTCCTGCGATTGCTTTTCACAGTATCCAAAGTGTCCATCTGTCTTCTTGTCTTCGAGTTACCCTCCTTCTTCATATGGGTCCTAGTCTTCTGAAATTTTCCCTTTCTTTCATTTTCTCTCTCTTTCATTAAACAAAAGAGCTATAGTTGTCCGTTCTGCTTGTAGCACTGTTGACTCTTCCCGACAGTTGATGCATTGAAGCTTTCTACATCTGCTGTTTTCCTGGCTGGACAATGCAGTGCTGTGTTCTCGTCTCAGTATCCATATTTCTAGTAATAACGCTGAGCTGCAATGTAAAGCAGCCAGAGCTAAAATAATAGTGCTTCAGTTGTGTTGGAAAAGAATAGGATTTACCTCTCTTCTTTCGTTGTTGCCTGGCAGCTGCAGGAAGGATTTTGAGCAGTTTTAATGGGGTTTTAGTCTATAATATGAAATCCACAGTTCCTCAGCTGCTGCACAGGCAGGCAGCAGTTTAAATGTGGGCTTGACAGATGCTCTCTCTGACAGAGCAGAATTTAACGTCACTGCTTGGCTGAATCCCACGTGATTGTTTGCATTCATTTTGACTAAAAACCTAAGGTAGGGAGAAGCTTAGAGATTTTGCTTTTACGTGATAAATTATATATGTTCAATGCAAGTGTAGTGATGAGTGAATAACATGAAAAGGTGATGATTATGAAGTGAATGGTTATGATTTTATTTTTTCCAGCTTATTTCCTTTTTTTAACTTTATTCTTAAGTACAGGCTTTCTAAATGTTTTCTGTGTTAGATGTTGGCTTCGTGTTTCTTACATGCTTTTATAGGGTGTAAGCAGTATAAGCTTTTGTCTGTAAGTTGGTATAATTTAACCCCTTCAGTGCATTCTCCTCTTGAAGTTTTTTTTTTCCTGCCTTCAAATTGCTCTTGATTTTAGTAATCTCTAGTTAAAACCTATGGCTTCTGTTGAAACCATATATCTTTCCTCCCCTTTTTGCCTACCCCCCTTTGTTTTCTGGGGTTTATATAAATAAGGTGTCAATGGATTACTTTACTAATGCATGATGTGATACAGCCCACTTCTTTTTTGCTCTTATTTGGTTTTTGGTGTTCTTGATGGCAGAAAACTTTATTTTAAATCACTTTTTAATGTTGGCATTTACTTGTTTTTTCTTCTTTTTAAAATTACATGTATCATAGAATTCAATAAAATGATATATAATAGGTATAGCACACTTGTGCAGGATCTTCTTGGGGGCAATGAAATTTTACTAATTATGTTTACCTGTTCTAATGTTTCAGGAAGATTTAATAACTTGCCATGAAGCAGATTTTATAAGCACTGCAATACTCACTGAGATGTTTCTGGGGCTGGCACCTTCTTTTTTTACTGCCAAGCAGTGAGGAAGGTTTGTTTTATTTTTTATTTTTTTGTTATAAATAGCCTTTATTATCAGTTTTTCCTCTGAAACTCTAGGGACAGTAATCTAGTCCTAGAAAGTTACAGTTTTGGAGCTTAAGCTAAATGTTTACAGTTACATACTCTTCATCTCACCTGCCTCCCCCATTAATATCTGTGATTTCAAATGAATATAGATTTATATTTTCTCTGATATTTAAAAAATTTTTGTACACATATTTTTGAGCTTTGCTGATGAAATGTACTTTGTAGTTTTAAGAACCCCACTGTATTAGAAATGTTAGAAGGAACATTAAAGGAAAAGAAAAGAATTTTATAGATAGGAAACCTAAAGCCTAGATTGAGCTTTGACTTCCCCTAGTTAAGTTTGAAGGAGAGAACTAAAACCCAAGTTTTTTGTAGTCTGTATCCATCTATACCACAGTTCTCACTACCTTTTAAAAATTCCTTGACTAGATAACAGAACCTACTTAAGATAACTTATTTTCCAGAAGTACAGGTTCATTTTTGTAGATCAGTATTTATTTATTGGATTCCTCATATGGGATTTGACTGTGAAGCTAGCCACAGTGACCAATTATGGAGTGTTTACTCAAAATCAGATTGCGTGCTAAGCTTACTTGAGCTGTTATTGCAAATGACTCTCTTATAATAGTTTTATTATTATAATGCCCACTTAAAAGATGAGGAACCAGTGCCTAGAGTTGCAAAATAATTAGTCCAAATATTAGTTAAATACTGATAAGAAAAGAGGCCAAGCTGGGAATTGAAGAAGGATTATCTAAATTCTTATTCTCTGTGTGTGTTTTTTAATCAATCTATTATTGCCATTATTCTCTGTTATTATATTACATGGAACTGCTAGAGAAATTGTGAAATTTTTTTTTCTAACACTGGCACAGCATATCCAGCAATCATTAATAGAATAATAAATGAATATTTTATATTTTCACTTTTTCAACAGATAAAATGTATCTGTTGAAAAAGTGAAAATATAAACTATTCATTTATTGGTTAACTGCTATGTACAACATTTGCATTTAGGCATAGCTTATTAAGTGTAGGTGATACAAAGTTGATTTAGAGACATTCCCTACCTCTTTCTCCAGGGAAGGACTAAACAGTTTTATTTTTTTTGGCCAGTTCTTTTGATTGTATTTTTTTGATGTCTCCCGGGATTATTATACATCTTGATTATTAAGAGAGCCTTATGGGTAACCTACTCATTAGTGCTTCTCTACATTATTGGGTTGAGTCCCTGAATTTCCAGTGGGGTTTCCCCCTGCTGTACGTGCTTGTTAAGGAGCAAGTATTTAAACAGCAAGAAGCTTCTAAATATTACTAACAAAAGGTGCCTGTGTACTTAACTGGAATTTACTTCAAACCTTAAAGTATACCCGCAACCTGTTTCTTTCTTTTTCTTTTTTTTTTTTTTTTTTTTTTTTTTTAAGAGACGGGGTTTCACTCTGTTGCCCAGGAGTGCAGTGGCACAATCTTGTCTCACTGCTGCTTCTGCCTCCCAGATTCAAGAGATTCTTGTGCCTCAGCCTCCCGAGTACCTGGGATTACAGACGTGGTCTACCACACCCAGCTAATTTTTGTATTTTTAGTAGAGACGAGGTTTTGCTGTTACCCAGGCTGGTCTCAAACTCCTGACCTCAGGTGATCTGCCTGCCCCAGCCTCCCAAAGTGTTAGGATTACAGGTGTGAGCCACAGTGCCCAGCCAACCTGTTTTTTAAGTTTATGTTAAGCTAGTTAAGAACTTTATGTAAAGTACAGAAAAACAAGGCAGATGTGAGATTAAAGTCTCTTTAGTAACTTTTTCTGGCAACCTACGTGTTCCCAGTCAAGAGAAACTAAAAATCCTATAACAGGAGAGCTTGTAGAAGTTCTTCCTTTAGTCTACTTTCTTTTAACATCTGAATTCTATGGTTAAACTAACTCAGTAAGTGTGACAGGTTTCTTTGTCAGACTCAGGAAATTGGCAGCTGTTTTGTTAAGTGTTATAGTTATAAATGGTTTGTAATTATCACTTGCATAAGTCTATTTTTAATCTTATAACACATCCGTGTTGGAGAAATAGGTAACTGTTACTATGTGCATCGTTGGCCAAAGCTGTCCAGGCCAGTTTTAGTATTTTCCTGGACATGTCTAGTACAGACCTAAAGGAGTCAAAATTTAAAGACGGGAATTGGAACGACTCCTAATTCTCAGTTTTTACTGGATGTAGAAATAATTATTTTTGTATTCATGTAGTTAATGGTTTTGAATGATTATTACATGTTGAGTTAGATGTAAATCAGTTTAAGTGGCTACTAAATAGTAACTCATGGAGTTACATCATCTATTTATCTATGTATATACATTCAACTATATGTCCTTGGGGGGGAGCACTTCAGCCAGGGTGGATGATTTTCATTTGATTGGAATGAGCAGATATCCTTGAGTGACGTTAGAAGGGAGACATGAATCTGGTCTTTCTATATTGGTCTCCATTTCTGTTTGTGCTTTATTATGAGTGGCTGGTCCCTGAATTCAAGGAATTTATTTCAGCTGGGGCTTACTAGAAGTACCAGCTATTTTTTCCAATGCTGGACAAAAATCTTAATGTTTTAGAACAGATGTAATTTTCACTATACCACTCTGAAATCTGTCACTTGGCACAGTTATTTAGAGACCATTTTAGTTTTATTGAGATGATTAGAAAAGTTTGCATGATGTTTTCCTGGAGTTTATTTCTCTTGACTTTTTTTATGTAAAATCGGATGCAGTCTTTTTCATTACATAAAGGATTTGGCCAAATGGCTTGTTTTTGGTTATTTAATGTTAGTGTAGGTAGTTTTCCCTTTTTGAAGGAAAGTCAAATATTTATTAAAACCTTGTAATTTTCCTCTAAAGTCAATAGATGATTTATGAAGCAGGTTTACTTTCCTTGAACTCACAAAGCAAGAATTAGCCTGATTGCAAATAAGCAATCTCAGAATGACCACAAGTGTCAGTGTTTGCCTGCCTTATTTTTCTCCTTCAGTTTTCATCAAGTTGCGCTGCCGATACGCATGTTGTTTAAGAATTTCTTTTGACTTGAAAACAAAGCTAAATTTAAGTGTCTCTTTCAGAACTAATTATAGACACCTTTATCTGTTTTAATTCATGCAAACTATTAACAACGAGCGTTTAAAATCAGCAGTGATTTGGCATATACCTTATTATGCTTGTGTATTCCTTGATTTTTCTGTGGCACAGCCGTTTCAGTCAGGAATAATACTCTTAGAGCTGTGGTTCTCAAGGGGGCAGTGCTAGGGGTAGTACTGCTTTCTAGGAGGTGTTCTAGAAGTTTGTGAGGGTGTTTTCAGTTAACAGGATGACTTTTAAGGGCATTTCAGGACCAGGGGAGGTAGTAATGCAGTGGTGTGTGGGACAGTCTTTGTAAACAACAAAGGCTAGCTCTGTGTTCTGCAGGACTTCTGAGTGTTTCATTGGGTATATGTGTAGGTGAAACACTTTTTTTATAATTAAGTAAATTTAAAACATAATTGGAACATAAAGTATATTTTTTTCAGTTTTAACATGCACTGGATTTTCTAGACATGTAACTACATGTACAATGAGGGAAGCTTGTACTTTGCTATGTTTTAAACATTCCAATAGTTCACCATTGCAAAAAATCAAAATTATGTTCTTGGCATTTGAGTCACCAATGTAATATACCAGTCTGTGGGCATTTGTAATTGTTACATTCAGTATGACTTGATGTATAGGAATAGCATCTGGTTAGTATGTCTTCTGGTATAATCGTGTCTAAGACTTACATACTGAAATGCATATTTTTTATCATAATTCCCTTTCTCTCTCTCTCTCTCTCTCTCTCTCTTTTTTTTTTTTTTTGGGTCACAGTCTTGCTCTGTTGCCAGGCTGGAGTGCAGTGGTGTGATCTCAGCTCACTGCAACTTCCACTTCCACCTACCGGGTTCAAACTATTGTCCTTCATCCGTGTCCTGAGTAGCTAGGATTACAGGCATGTGCCACCACACCTGGCTAATTTTTGTATTTTCATTAGAGACGAGGTTTTGTCTTGTTGTAGGCTGGTCTTAAACTCCTGACCTCAAGTGATCTGCCTGCCTCAGCCTCCCAATGTGCTGGAATTAAAGGCCTGAGCCACTGCACCTGGCCTCTATCATAAATCTCTTCAGAAGTTTTATTTGTATTAGTTTATTAATTTTTAAATTATATGTGTAGGCTGGTTATATTGCCTGTGCATTTCATTTCAGGTAGTTGGGTCAGTGTAAAGTATTTCTTATATAAATACTTGTTCCATGCAAATTATATATCTTTGAATAAATTATTTCAGGCAGCTTACTCTCCACTCTTTGCAAACCCAGCATATTGTTGGTATTTAAAAATTAACACTATTAATTTATTTAAAGTATAACAATGTATAAATTCAAGTACATGTAAAATATTGAAACTTAAAATTCTACTGAAACTTTGCAAAGAAGCATAGTTACCCAAATATAATTTATTAGTATCAGAAAATATTTGCAGATAAGAATAGAAAGCAAGTGTTGGGAGCTGAGGATGGTGCCTCACACCTGTAATCCCAGCCTTTGGGAGGCCAAGGCAGGCAGATCACCTGAGATTGGGAGTTCGAGACCAGCATGGCCAATATGGCGAAACCCCATCTCCACTAAAAATACAAAAATTAGCCAAACATGGTGGTTCATGCCTGTAATCCCAGCTATTTGGGAGGCTGAGGCACGAGAATCACCTGGACCTAGGAGGCGGAAGTTGCAGTGAGCTGAGATTGCTCCACTGCATTCCACTCTTGGTGACAGAGTGAGACTCTGTCTAATAAAAGCCATATAAATAGATAAATAAAGCACATATTGGAAGTAAATAAATAATTTTTTTTTCTAAAAGGCTTTTTTGAAGAAAGAAGGGAACGTTGAATATACTTGGTTCATGTAGCCATCTTCAGTGTGATTGGTTATGGTCTGATTAGCAATAGGGACTTCAGTGTAAAGAAACTATGCAAAGCAGACAAGAGACGTGCAGAGGTTATAGGATTACAGACAAAGACATAATGCTTGACTTTTAGGGTTTGATTCTCTGCCCAGTCCCCAACTTCTTAGGCTGTGTAAGGGGTTTGCTTATCTTTGGCAAATATTAGGCATTTTTTATGTACAAGCTACAGGGGAATGTGAGGTGCATCATTAGGTTCCTTTCTTTGAAGAAATTGATAGTCTTGATGGATAAATAGATTGTTATAAAGGTAACAAAATAATTGGAAATAAGTGTTATTTAAATTTTGTCTTTCATATAAAAACGCTTGTGAAATTAATATAGTTTCACCCATTTTCACTGTTTTGATACTTTTGGTCTTTCCAGTTGAACTTGGTTTGTATTGTTATTAATTTCTCATTCATTTCTTATATTTTCACCAACTTTTAAATAAGATGTGGTCTCACAGAAAATAGAATTTCTGAGTTTTATTGAGCCAAAAAAAGAAAAATGTAGTATTTCTGTTTGTATCCTCCATTTATCCTTAATTATTTATGAATGAACGTATTGTGTATTTATTTTTCATTAATTTTCTCTCACCTTTGAGTTTTGTATACATTTTCTAACTTTTCACAGAATTTATTACTATTTCCAGAATTTATAATGTTCCAGAACATTTCAATTAACTGTCTTACTTGTTTGCGTGCGTGTGTGTGTGTGTGTGTGTGTGTGTGTGTGTGTGTTGTGTTGTGTTGTGGGGGTTTATGGACTTCTGGTAGTTAAGTTTCAGTGTAGCTTCCTCAGTTTATTGAATCATATTAAAATCATATTTAAAAGATGATTTATTGAATCATCTTTTAAAGCTTGCAATATTGTTATTTCTCTATCTGTATTCTGGTAACTGTAATTCTGTGATTCCCAAAACAACTAAATTAATAGCTGATTACAAACATATGCCGTTTGATAGAAGGAACCGGACAGGGAAATATGTTTTAATTTACATGGACCAAAGAAGGGCTGATTGATATGGTATACCATTCTACCTTTGAAGATTATGTCTTCAAACTTAATCAGCTAATTGCACATTCCAGGTTGTACTACAGGGCATTGTTGCCAGTGAAAAGGTATTATATACATTAGAAAAATGAAGCTTTAGAGCAGAATTGGACCTTTGAGGGCATCTAAAAATTTACTTTCCTCACTTTATAGGTGAAGTAACTAAGACCCTGAGAGGCAGTGATTTTCTCAGAGTTCTACACTTTATGGCAGAGTCAAAGCTGGAACCTACATCTTAAGACTTACGGGTCAATTTTCTTCATGCTGATTAACACTTCTGGTTACATTGGTACATTCTTTTAGTCTTTGGACTAAAATCATATGCTACACAAATGATTATGTATACTGGATCTACCTTATCCATGTTTCTCTGCCATTATAAAAATAATTCTGCCAGATTTAAATGAACATAGTGCTTTTATTAAACCTCAGAGAGACATATGACAGAATTGTTCATCTGCGCCCTAAGATATGACATCATTATAGACTTTGATATTGAAGGAGAGTAATACATATGCTTTGGAATTTTGCTAATTGCAGTTCTGTGATAAAATATTTCAACTACATTAACATGGACACCATTTTTAAATCAACAAATGTAAAAAGTTTTTCTAATATGCAAGAGTACCCTTTTTAAAGATTTTGTAGTCTGTATCACATTTTCTCTGTTTTGATTCCAATTTGAATTGTTGTATTAGTTTGGGTTCTCCAGAAAAACAGAGCCAATAGAATCTGTTTTCATGTAAGTCTGGAAATAAATCTCTTTATATGTGTATATACATATATATGTATATATATACACACACACACATATATAGATTTAGTGTGTTATTGGTATTTATTTTACTGGTGGTTTAACATACAAACATGCATGCTTATAATGTGTATAAAGAGATTGTTAACAGTGAATTGGCTCACACAGGTAATGGAGCCTCAGAAGTCTCAGGATCTGTGTCAGCAAGCTGAGAGTGCGTTTTCTTCCAGCTCTGCCCTACTGTAATATTCACACCATCATTGACTTTGATGAGGCCTACCCACATTAGGAAGGGGGTTGGATCTGTTTTACTCAGTCTACCTATTTAGATGTTAATCTTATCCAGAAACACTCTCACAGACCCACAGAGAATTTTTTTTTCTTGGACCAGCCTGTTTCATGTAGCGTAACGTTTTCAAGGTTCATCCAGGTTGTAGCATGTTTTACAATTCTATTCATTTTTAAGGCTAAATGACAACCCATTGTATATGTATGTAGGGGTGTGTGTGTGTGTGTGTGTGTGTGTGTACACAATTGTGTATGAGGGTGTATGTGTGTGTATATACACACACACACACACACCTACATACACAATGTTATATATATTATTTATCTGTTCATGTGTTGATGTTGCCATTTGAGTTGTTCCTACTTTTTGCCTATTGTGAATAATGCTGCTATGAACTTGGGTATAAAAATACCTGTTTAAGACCGTGATTTCAATTTTTTTGGATATATATACTCAAACAGAATTGCTGGATCATATGGTACTTCTTTAATTTTTTGGAGTATCATCATACACTTTTCACAGTAGCTGTGCCATTTTATATTCCTGCCAGTCGTATGTTAGAATTCCAATTTCTCTGTATTCTCATCTATATTTCTTATTTTCTGATTTTATTTTGTTACTAGATTTTGATAGTAACCATTCTAATGTATTTGAAGTGATAACTCATGGTATTTGATTTGCTTTTCCCTAACGATTAGTAATGTCTGGTGTATTTTCACGCACTTACTAGCCATCTGTATCTCTGGAGAACTACCTAGTCAAGTCCTTTGCCCATATTTCAATTGGCTGGTTTGTGTTTTGTCATTGTTGAATTGTAGGAGTTCTTTATATAGCCTGGATATTAATTTTTTATATTTGTGACTTGCAAATATTTTTTCCTTTTCTGTAGGTTGCCTTTTCACCATGTTGATAATACCCTTTGAACAAAAGTTTTAAATTTTGATGGAGTCTAGTTTATCTATTTCTTTTTTTGTTGCCGGTACTTTTGGTTTCATATTCAGTACATCAGTGCTAAAATTTAGTTTCATGAAGCTTTTGCTCTGTCTTCTTCTAAGAGTATTATAGTTTTCACTCTTAGGTTTAGGCTTTTGATCCTTTTTGAGTTAAATTTCTATATGGTTTAAGGTAATAGTCCAACTTTGTTCTCTTGTGTGTGGTGATCCAGTTTCCCCAGCACCATTTGTTGAAAAGGCCGTCCTTATTGAATGGTCGGGACACCCTTGTCAAAAATTAGTTGACCATATATGTGAGAGGCTATTTCTAGGTGTTCTATTCCATTAATCTATATGTCTGTCTTTATGCCTCTTCTTTTTATTCTGTTTACTGTTGCTTTGCAGTAAGCTTTGAACTATAGAAGTTTGAGTCCTCCAACTTTGATCTTTTTCAAGATGAGTTTGGCTAAATATTTGAGATCCTTTGAGATTCCATGTGACTTTTAGGATAAGTTTTTCTATTTCTGCAGAAATGGGGTTTTGATAGGGATTGTATTGAATCTGCAGGTCACTTCTAATAGTATAGAAATCTTAATATTCTTCTAGTCCATGAACACAAATGTCTTTCCATTTGTTCGTGTCTTTAATTCTTTCAGCAATATTTTATAGTTTCAGTGTACAAGTCTTTTGTTTCCTTGGTTGAGTTTATTCCTACTTTATACTTTTAATGCTATCGTAAGTGGAATTGTTTTCTTAATTTACTTTTTGGACTGTCTGTTAGTGTATAGAAACACAACTAACTTTTGTGTGTTGATTTTATATTCTTTTTGCCAAACTTGTTTATTATTAATATAACTTTCTTTGGTGTCATCTCTAGGTTAACATACAAATCTTGTCACCTGCAAACAGATAATTTTACCTCTTCCTTTCCAATTTGAATGCCTTCTGTTTTTCTTGCCTAATTGCTCTGGCTAGAACTTTTAATACTGTGTTGAATAGATGTGATGAAAGTGGTAGTCCTTGTCTTATTCCTGATCTTAGGGGCAAAGCTCTTTGTCTTTCACCACTGAGTACGATGTTAGCTGTGGTTTTTCATATGTATCTTTATTATGTGGAAGACATTTCCTTCCAGTCCTAGCTGAGTTTTTACATTTTTTAATGAAAGGGTATTACATTTTGTCCATTTTTTTCCCTACATCATTTGAGATTATCATGAGGGTTTTTTCCGCTTTATCTGTTAGTATGGTATATTATTAAATATTAATAAATTGATTGTTTCATATGTTGAACCGTCTTTGCATTCCAAGAATAAATTCCACTAGGTCACGGTATATATAATACTTTCAATTTGCTGCTGAATTCAAGTTGCTCAGTCTTTACTTATGCTTATACAAAAAGCGTTGAAAGAAAATTGTTTAACAGTTATTAGTCCCACTTTGTTTTGGGCAGTGAGCTGAAAATACAGACAGAAACACAAAGGCACATTACAAGTAGCTAAATACATAATTGTATTAATAATTTTTTTATTTGATGTATTTACTATTATTCTCCTTCATTAGATTGCAAGCACCATGAAGGCAGGGACTTTGTGCTCTTGTTTATATTTCTTCATTTCTGTTTTTTTATTTGGCACTTAACTATGCTTTCAGTAAGTCTGTGTAGAGGACAGGCGCAGTGACTCACACCTGTAACCCCAGCGTTTTGGGAGGTTGAGGCAGGCTGATCACTTGAGGTCAGGTGTTCAAGATCAGTGTGGCCAATGTAGTGAAACTTTTTCTCTACTAAAAATACAAAAATTAGCTGATGTAGTGGTGCATGCCTATAATCCCAGCTACTCTGGAGGCTGAGGCACAAGAATCGCTTGAACTGGGAGGTGGAGGTTGCAGTGAGCTGAGATCGGGCCACTGCACTCCAGCCTGGGCAACAAAGCGAGACACTGTCTCAAGAAAAAAACCAAAAGAAGTGTATGTGGAATGCATGACTGTTTTATTATCATTATTATTGTGTTATTCTCTTAATCCTTTGTGATAGTTATTTTTGCCATATTAATTTAACAGATAAAACAGTTTTTAGTCAATGTAATGGTCATGAATCAGTGATTCTAAGGCAAATAGATTTGTTTTAATTAGTCAATATATAGTGATTAAGCACCTCCCATGCACCTGGCTGTATCAGGCATTGGAGGAGGAGTAATTTCTGACCCAAAGTAAATTACCTTGTAGTTTGATTGGGGGAAGCAGACAAAAAATTAGGATATTGCATAGTATAATGAGGTGTTAAGCCTCTGAATGCCTCTCAAAGTTTATGTGTTGAAACTTAATCCCCACTGTGTGATATTAAGAAGTTGGACCTTTTGGAAGGTGATTAAGTCATGAGGGCATAGCCTTTACGAATGAATTAATGTCCTGTAAAAGGGCCGGCAGGAACTAGCTTAGGGCCTTTTTTACCTTTCAGCCTTCCACCATGTGAAGACACTGTCCTCTCCAGAGGATGCAACAATAAGGCATTGTCTTGGAATCAGAGAGACACAAAATCTGTTAACCAGACACAAAACCTGCAGGCGCCTTGATCTTGGATTTCCCAGCCTTTAGAACTTTGAGAAATACATTTCTATTATTTACAAATTGCCCAGTCTGTGGTATTTTGGTATAGTGGCATAAATGGACTAAGTCATGATAGAGCTATGCACAAAATGTTAAAAGGTCACAACAGAGGGACATTTGAATTATGGAAAGAGGGAGAATGAGTACAGAGAGAAAGTAGTTTGTTAAGGGAAGTCTTCAAATCAGAGGTTATGAGGTATTAGTAGTTTGGAAGCATAAACTTTGGATTCAGAAAGGCTCAGATCTGTTCTGCTTACTAGCCATGTGACCTGGGACAAGTAACTTTTTTTTTTTTTTTAAGTTTAATTTTCCCAGCTGTAAAATACATACGACGTCTACCTTAATCAGCTTGTTTAGAGGTTGGGTGCTGGGAGAGAACATCTCAGCCACTTAAGTAGCTCCTTCTCTGGAGAGAATTTCTAGGCTTAGGGAAAGAAAGAGAAATCTATTTTTAAATTTTACAGCCATTTATCTGTATATTTAAAGGGAGGAAAGTACTATATTTATAAGTGTGTTAACTGTTTTCTGTGCTAGCAACATGTTGTTTATATATACCTCCAGGTTATAACAAGTCTTAAAAAATTGTGCTTTTTTTTGTGTTGAAGTATTTTGCTTCTAAGTTGTTTTTTTTCATGTTTTGTAGCCTAATTGTAATTTGTCCCCAGAATTGCTGTTTCCCTTTTCTACAACAAGTTTTCCAAAACATCCTTTTAAAAGACTACGTGGGTACAGTGGATCTCTCCTGTAATCCCAGCACTTTAGGAGGCCAAGGCAGGAGGATTACTTGAAGCCAGAAGGTTGAGACCAACCTGTGCAACAAAATGAGGCCTGATCCCTTAAAAAAGGAGACTCATTCAATGTGTAGAAATTGAGGCCAGGCACCATGGCTCACATCTGTAATCCCAGCTCTTTGGGAAGCAGAGGTGGGTGGATCACTTGAGGTCAGGAGTTCGATGTCTCTACTAAAAATACAAACATTAGCCAGACATGGTGGTGTGTTCCTGTAGTCCCAGCTACTTGGGAGGCTGAAACAGGGGAATTGCTTGAGTCCAGGAGGTGGTTGTTGCAGTGAGCTGAGATCGTGCCATTGCACTCCAACCCGGGCAACAGAGCAAGACTCCATCTCAAAAAAAGAAAAAGAAATTCACATGCATATTTAAACATCTTAAACACTCTAATATCTGGGAATTCTAATTATCAAATTGAGATTTCATAGGAATAAGTTACTTTTTAAAATAAAGGTAAAAGCATTCAAGGGTACGATTTATATTTAAGTAATCTTTAAAACGTGACTTTTGACCTTATTAATACAACAGAAAAGTAGATTGGAAACTCCCGGAGTCTGCATATATATATATATGCATAGTCTATATATGTTTTCTTCATAAAAAGTTTTCAGGCCAAGCCTGGTGGTACACACCTGTAATCCCAGCACTTTGAGAGGCTGAGCTCAGGAGTTTGATACCAGCCTGGGCAACATGGTGAAACCCTGTCTCTACCAAAAATTAAAAAATTAAAAAACGTCTCCGGCATGGTGGTGCATGCCTGGAGGCTCAGGTAGGAGAATTGCATGAGCCCCAGAGGTCAAGGCTGCAATGAGGCACGATTGCACTACTGCACTCCAACCTGGGTGAAAGAGTGAGATCCTGTTTTAAAAAAAATAAAGTTTTCAGTATCTCACTGTTTTAGGTAAAGAGAACATTTTACAATTAAATATAATGTATATAGTGTATTCTTTTTCACTTGCAACAAGTATTTTTTTCTTGTGGCATTATATATTAACAATATTTGTTCTACCTGTTTAAGCAGTGCATACTGGTACTTTGCAAATATCGGGAGATTGTAGATGATCTCATTTGCTAAAATAATGTTAAACAACGATTGCTTGTAAACAGCACACTTTGTTTTGTATTTTCTTCGCAAATGTGGTTCTCTCACTGTTTTTCCCGTCTGTGTTAATTCAGTTGTTACTTTTCTAAAATGCCTCAAGTCTTGTTGAAATTATAATGCTTCTGACTTTTACAGAAAAGCAGGTTTTCCTTTCCAGTTAGCACAACTGGAAAAGTTTGTTAAGGGAGGTCTTCAAATCAGAGGTCACGAGGTATTAGTAGTTTGGAAACATAAACTTTGGTTGTTTTGGTTGCTTTTGTGCCGATACCTTTATTTTCCCGGCTGGGTAGTGTTTTTTCTTTCAATCCAAATACATCTTTAAAAATATAGATTTGCCAGTCTGTTCTATATTACTGCCAAGTTATTTTTATTGTTTCGTAATACATACCGTGTGTGTGTGTGTGTGTGTGTGTGTGTGTGTGCGCGCGCGCGCACGCGTGTGTGTGTGTGTAGCCTTTGAAAAATGACTTCACCTTTGTCTCTACACCTTTAGGGTAGAGGGTGGTGGGGTTTTCTGCAGTCCCTTATGCAGTGACTATGCCAGCTTTACTTAAAAATTATGCAGCTACTCGGGAGGCTGAGGCAGGAGAATTGCCTGAACCCAGGAGGCGGAGGTTGCGGTGAGCTGAGATCGCGCCATTGCACTCCAGCCTGGGTAACAGGAGGGAAACTCCGTCTCAAAAAAAAAAAAAAAATTAATGGAAATCAGAGTAGAATGTGCTTTTAGCCTCTTGGGAGTCCTAGAAATCACTTTATGGTGTGATTTGCAAAGAACTTCCGAGTTTTCTTCCAAGAAGCTCATATTCTACTATTGTGTCATTAGTCTGCTTTTGTGTCACAGCCGTATAACTATTTGTATGTGTGTTGGGGAGGTGTATACCAAATCAAAAATTAAAGTTGATACCATACTGACCTGACAAATGCAATTTTCAGTAAGCCTGAGAAGACAAAATTAGATATGTTTTTTTTCTGTTGCAACTCACAGGACTTTGGTATGTGGGGGTTTGTAGAGTGCTGAGATGGGAGATTTGAGCCATATAATTAAGAATGGTTAAAGGTAAAGTAGGTCTCGCAGGCCACTAGAAATAGATAGTAGGTATTGTAAAGGGTGTTACATTCTTCCTCTTTTCTTGCGTTTTAGCTTCATTCTCTCTTTCTGCCAATACATTTTCTCCATGAGTCAAGGGACATCACCATCAGTGATTTGAGGCTTATTTCCTCGTCTTGTAGCTAGTGTTTTTAACAGCTAGCTCTAGTCTGTAAAAAATAAACCCAGAGAAGGACTCTTGGTGGATGTAGTCTAGGATATATACTCTTCCTAGTGACCAGGGGATAGAGTTTATTGCCAAAAAGGAGTGATTGGGTCATCAAGGATTATTACTGGGCAAACAGAAAATACTCATTATTGGTATTTAAAGGGATCAAGTTTTGAGCTTATTCAAAAGTAGATAAAAATTCCTATGGGTTACAGTTTGTAGTGGAAGAAGTTTTTGTTTTTTTTTTTCCTCCCATATTATTTCCATATGCTTACACCTTTTGCCTGACCCATGTTGTAAATTCATATTCTTTGTTATATAGTACAGGTATAATTCAGTAGTTAGTTGGATCACTTTGGGTTTGTGTAGTCTATGCACATAATTTTTATTCAGGTGGTGATTAACTTAGGCCACTCTATGCCAAAAAAAGAAGGGCTTTGATTTGAATCTAGCCAGACTTAGAGGTTAAATGTGGACAGAAGGTGTCTGCATCCATGTGTGCCCATTGTTTTTCTTCTCGTTTCATTTCCTGTGTTTTTCCTCTTAAATCTAAATCACGTAGCCATGAGTCAATATTTACATATTGGAATAGGTAAGTCATATGATTAGTTTACTCTGATTATATAAAGTGTAGTTGATTGTTTATATAGGAGCTAATGTTCCTTTAAATGGATTCCTATTTAATGATTATCCCCTGGCTTTTGATTTTTTAAAAATCTTGGTGCAGTTCATTTCAACCAGCTGCAGTGCCCAGAGCCTACTATGCTCCTGGTACTGGACTTACAAAGAAGAGTAAAAACAGTTGTGTCCCCTAACATGAACTTAGAGACAAATATAATCAGAAGGTTCCCCCACATTATAATGATGCTAAATATTTGATATGCTCTCCACCTTAACTGTGACTCACATTTTGGTTTAACATTTAAAGGTTTACTTGAATGTCATATAATTGGAAAAGACCATATCACAAGTACACTTGATAAATTTTTACAAACAATGCATCTATGAAACCAGCACCTAGAATGACTCAGTAGTGAATACACCAATATATATTAATAACTAAATGCACAATAGTGAGAATATTGGAAAAAGGATATTTTGCTGACCTCAAGTGTCTTTTTTTTTTTTTTTTTTTTTTTGTGCTACCCGCTCCTGTGGCTAAGTTTCTTATAATATTATAATATAGAATGGTTTCTGTGATCTAACTGAATGCTAAGAATACCACTGTATGGAAGTGGAAGTCTTTTTTCTCTTGTACTAATTTTTATAGTCACTTATTTTTTAAAAAATGCTGTGGTATAGCTTACTATTTCAAACAGTTTTACCATGTAAAATCTTTGAAGAGAATGTAATATGTAATTATAATTAGTATTCAGTGGTATTTCTTCAGAAATCTTTCTTGTGATGCTAATACTGATTTTTATTTGTATGTACGTCCCCTGATATTTGTCAAATTAATGTTATGTACAACTAGAATAAAATCTTTATGAATTCATAGTTACGAAATTTACCTTTGCAACTATGAAGAAAAATGTATTATGAAATATCTCTGTGAGTATGGTTGAAACTTGTTTTAAAACAGACATTTTAAGAATCTTAAGCATTTCAGAGGCATCTATTCTTGAGCATATAATTAATATACTTCAACACTTAGCATATTTCCTTGTATATCTTACATCTTCAATAATTAGATGAGATTTGTTATTTAGTTTTTAAGATACTCTCATCTGCTCTTAATTCAAATGTAACAAATCTCTTCTTTATAAATGTGTTTTTTTCCCCGAATATTTTAAAGGTGTTTAATTATTTGATATCTTTATGTTGTTTAAAATAAATTCCAATATAACAAATTTTAGGTTTCTCTAATAGAAGGGCATATATCATTTATTTATTTTGAGATTTTTTTAGAGGAAGAAAGATTGGCTTGATTTTAAAACAGACAATGACATTTCTGAGAATATTAAATTGTCATCAGTTAAGCAAATCATTTAAAAATATTACAAGCTTACAGTAACTACTCTGTAGTGACTGAATTTATTTTACTCTAAAGATGTTTATTATGATCTCATGACTAATAGCATAAAAGATCAGGAGAGATTTAATATTTATTTTTTTCTTAAACTGTAGGTCATAACATGTTCAATGGAGTAACCGATTGAGTGAGAAAAACAGAAAAAGAGACAGAGAGATACAAGATTTCTTTCTAATAATTAAAATGTTTTATGTAAAGAAGCTTTGATCTCATTTATAATTCTTATTCTTTTAAAGGAGGGTGCATCTGCCCGGAAGACTCAGACTCCTGCAGCCCAGCCCGTACCAAGACCAGGTAAAACTGTAAAACTTTGGTTTATGTTTTATTTCTAAAGATCATAACAGTGCAACTTTTTTGGTGTGTGATAATGCTTTGAATAAATTGAAATTTTACTTATAATACATTGCAAGGTCATGTTTCTTTAAAGACTTGATTCTGCTTAAGCAGATCTCAAAACTGTGATAATGTAA
Organism: Sapajus apella; assembly: GCF_009761245.1. NCBI lineage: Eukaryota > Metazoa > Chordata > Mammalia > Primates > Cebidae > Sapajus > Sapajus apella. Next base: position 1,094,911 of record NW_022437072.1, read on the forward strand.
ATAAAATGCTTGCTAAACTTCAGTCAGCGTCATTAATAAATCTTGATGTTCTTAGCAGAAAGACATAAAGGAATTAAAGTGAAAAGCACATTAAATTATTCATTTTTGTATAGTGCATTAATTAAGCAGCTCAACTGGATTTTGTAACATTTTTTACTGAAGTACTATGTTCCCCAGTTTGATTCAAGGGTCATTGATAACATAGGTTTTAAAGCATTGTTTTTGAATAATGAAGTTATACTATAGAACATTTACTTGAATAAATAGGTATAGTGAAGGGTTAAAAAAAAATTTAAGAAAATGTTTTTATTTTGGTTAAAATTTGAGAAAAATGTTTTTAAAACATTTTTAAATGTTTAAAAGCTATTTATGTATATCCATCCTCTCACCAATTCTGTTGCAGTTCCATGGTAGTATGTAACATGTGAATTTTTTTCCTATAGCAGCACAGAATTATAATTTTAATAGACTCATATTCAGCTTTGATGCTTAGAATTTCAGGTATCTGTGTTTAACATCTAAATTTCTGTATCATTTTAAAAAAATATGTGTTAAACAAAGGTAGTATTGAAGTTACTTTAGAAAAATTCTTCCCCCTATTCCTAGTACCTAAAAAGACTCCTCTTTACAGATAACAACACTGTATTTATTTTCAGTCTTTTGAGTTTGTTTTTGGTGTTTGGTGTTTTATTTTTACATTTATTTAGCATACATAATTTGAGTGTTGGGCTATACCACTTGTCTTTTTTTTTTTTTTTTTTTTTTAAGTAACCTCATCAGTACTGTTGAAAGTAAGTATGATGAAGGAAAATAAAGGATTGGAAAGCACAGGCAATAACTTAACTGGATCTTCCCCATAAGTTTCACAGTATCAATAGTGTAGATTTGGATATCCTCTTATATACAGGCTAATTCTAAAATTATGTAGATTATGAATATTAAATATTTTCTGGAGGCACTTCAAAAGTGCGGTAGGTACATGGTGCTTATATTGGGATGGTTTTGCAGGGTAATTTCCCTGTGTCCTGGATTCATACTCCTCTTAGATGTGGCTAGTATTTCCTTTTTTTCTTTTTCTTTTTATTTGACAGTAGATTTGTTTGAAAATTTTGTCATTACTGTTTTTAAGTAGGAGTGGAGAAGAGGAGTGCACTGTCAGCCTTGTTACAGTCAGACAAGATTGTATGTAACTGACAGGACTATTTTTCAGTAGAGATGATGATACCAGAATCCATTGTGAGAGAGTAAGGAAGAACAATTAAATTCAACAAATATTATTTGAATTTCCATGTACTAGGCTCTTGTCCTGAAACTAAGAGAAGCTGAAGAAGCTTTTTGCAGGATGGAAGAAAAAGGTGAAGGAAATAGGGGTGGACAGATGGGGTTGGGTCCAAAGAATACTAACAATACTAGCATGAAGTATGGGAATATTGTGGGGGCAGTTGAATCACAGATAAGAGAATTGTTTGTTTTTCTTTGGGAGGCAGGGATGGCAGGTTATGGTTTGTCAGAAATGGCATTGCATAAAAGGGGAAAAGCCACCACCTGAGGATTCTAACTTAGAATCTATAATGTAAAATTTTTCTATTTTATATTTTCGTAAAGTAAGTTAGTATATAAGGAAAGGGCAGGGGAGGCACTGATATCCAAACAAACCGTTTTGTTCAGATGTGTCTTGTGATAAAATGGAGTTAAAGGAATTGGATTCTACTAGCCAATTACGTGGCTAGGGGAAAATCATATGTGTAAAATAAGGAGTTCTGAGTCTTTTTCAGTTGTCCTGCTAAAGTGAACTGGGGATTAAACTGATGGAAATTTAATCTGAAGTCATGTCTCATCATATCTCAGATGCTCTAATGCCCATCCATGTGATCTCTGCACTTCCTGCTTTCACTTATTTACACCCATGCATCCACATTTTCTACCCACTATTCTAAAATAATTAAGGTTTTTGCTCTCATTCAGCAATAAGACTTGATTGGAATGGATAGTAGCAGTTTGAAGTCTTTATTTCTCCTAATTAGTGTATTTTTATTTTGCTGCCAAAATTTTAAATGCATCTGCTTATGGGGGTGCAGCTCCATTTTGAAGGGATATTGTTTAATATCTGACATGTTCACTAGTATTATGCCTTTAAAATTTGAAAAATATGTGTGCCCAAAATATATATGGCCAGAAGGGGGATTATAGATGTATAACTGTTATCTTTGGGTAGAATTTGGATAATTTTGAAATGGGGGACTGAACCACCTATTCTCTCCTTGAGTGAGATACCTCAACAATGGAGTTCTGTTTCTGAGCATTTATAGATTTTTATTTCTCATTTCCTCAAGTATTTATTTGGTGCTGTTATGCTAGGCAAGTCTGGGTAAATTTAATGATTTAAAGTGTTTACAGTTAAACATTTTATACCTCTAAAGGTCTAAAAATTTTCACTTCTCAAAATTCATTTAGGGAATATAGCTAACAAGAAGCACATATTTTCCAGTGGATTCATAAATACAAGCATTTGAAAAGCCATAGTTTAGAATTCACTATAATTTCCTTTTTATAGCCATGTTAAATTTCTTGCACATATCCTTGTCTACCTTCTCTCCTCTTTCTTAATGTATGCACCATCCATACTTCACTAATTCATTGTTCTTTTGAGATGAGTAGGTAGCCTATGGTACTAGTTTATCTGCTTAACACCACTCATGTGAGATTGAGAGAGCGAACTAGCTTCTTTATATTTTATACAAATTTCTTATGCTATTCAGTCATGTAATTTATAGCCTAGCTATTGGTTGGAGTACTTCTCCTCTCATTCCATAGTTATGAATCTATGTGCTGACGATTTCCAAATTTATATCTCCAATTCAGACCTCTGGTATCTTCTGTTAACTGTCTGTGTAACATTTGGATTTGCCATAGGCATTTAAAAACGAATTAAGATAATTTTTTTCCCTGCTGTTTTCCCCAAGGTCTCTTACTTTATACTTTTGTGCTTTTTCATGGAGTGACACCACCATCAACTTCATATCTTAAATCAAAAACTTGGGGGTTATTCTTTATTCATCACATTTCCTTACTCCTTTTCTCATCTCTTAGTGGTTTCTGTCAGATGTACCTTTTCTGTATTCCAAATGTATCAATTTTCCTTTATCTCCACTACCACAACTCAAGTAGACACCATTATTCTCTCTCTAGACCAGTGGGTCTCAGCATGGTTGGCTACCTGATGTCAGCCTATGACCTCTTTATTTCTGGTGCCAAGAAAATAGATACAGAAATTAAGGGTAAAATAGTGTCATAGCATCTAAGTACATAATCATCTTTATAGAAATTCATTATGATTATTTTTTATTCAATTGACTTTGAATTGGAATTTAAAACAAAAACTCATCTTAACCACGCATAGTTGGAGTAGCACCTTTGTTGATTGTTGTAATAATCCTAACTGAGCTTTCTGCTTTCACGCATGTACCCTTCTCAATCCCTTGTCCAAATCCATTGTTTTTTTTTCCTTGCAGAAGTGTGACATGAAAATAAAATCTTGACACTTTCTGGCTTAATAGTTATAGGACTTTCCAGTGGCATTTAAATGTAAACTTAACATTGCTTAAAAGGCCCTACATGAATTGGTCTCTGCATGTATTTGTTATCTCATCTCCTGCCATTCTTCTTTTCTTCCCTGTGGTCTACCCATTGGCCTTGTTTCAGTTCCCTAAATGTGGCAATTTCTTCCTGCCTATGGTATTTTCCTACATTCCTACCTCTTATCTGGACTGTTCGCCTACATGTTCTTGGCAGGTTGGCTTGTTTTCATCTTTCAGATTTCGGCTTAAATGCCACCAGAAGCTTTTTGCATTCTATCTAAAGGACGCTTTTCTGCCAGTGTACACTCAATTTGTTCCCTTAGTATGTGTTCCAACTAGTTCATATGTTTGGTTGCATTTTTGTTTATGGTCTGGCTTCCTTACTCTGCTGAAAGCTCTTTGAGGGCAGGAATTATTTCTGTTTTGTTTGCAATTTAATACTAACTTAGCAATCCTTGTACATAGGCTCTGAATAAATATTTCTTAAGAATCTAATTATATTTGAAATCAAAGCAACAGTAATTTTTCTTATGGTTATTCTCAGCTTGTAAATTGGCAATTAGCACACTTGCTTGAGTGGTAGTAGAAGTAAAGCAGCAGCAGTTAACATCTACTGTGGTTGCAAGATTCAGGAAATGGTAAGTATGTGCTAACATCTAGTTAAGGACTTGAGCATGCATTATTATTTTTTAAATTCTCACAGCAATATCAAAATAACAAAACTACTATCTGTTTGATGATCGAGGAAACAGGCTGAGCAAAGTTAATCAACTTGCCTGGACAGTGGCAAAATAGGATTTGAACTAAAATTGCCTGAGTCCAGACCTTTGCTGTTGATCACTCTGTCATACAAACCCTTTAAGATCAAGCTTCTCATTGATGTGTCCATCACAGTGTCTCAGTCTTGGTCCTTACATACTAGGGAACTTGTTTATATTATTTTGCAGTTTTTTTTTTTTTAAACTAAACCTCTAAATTTTATTTTTAACATTTGTGGCCAGGAGAAGATCATATGTATAAAAGGAAGGAGTTCTTAAGTCTTTCAGTTGCTTTGCTAAAGTGCACTGGGGATTAAACCTCTAAACTTTATTTAGAGCTTTTGTATTGCCTTTTTTTATATATTGGGTCTTCTCAGCTTTGAGTTTAGTAAATGTTTGCCTTAATTCCTGAGAGCGTTTGTGGGTTTCCTTAGAAAATCAAACAGTACTTCAGTCACAGATTTCTCCCTTTCCCTCTTTCTCCTTTCCTCTCTTCTTCTCACTTCTTCTCTTTCTTACTTCCATCTGTTCATCACAGGGACTCCTTCCTTCCCTCCTCCGTTCCCTCCTCCGTTCCCTCCTCCTTTCCCTCCTCCCTTCCCTCCTTCCCTCCTTCCCTGCTTCCTTCCCTCCTTCCTCCCTCCCTCCCTCCCTTCCTTCTTCTTTTCTTTCTTCCTCTTTGTTTTTTTGTAGTTCCCTTTAGTCATAATAGCAGCTCCAGTTACCTGTTTATCCATTCTGTTATCCCTTTATCTCTCAAGAAATACCAAATATTTACCGAGACTATATTATATTCCACATTACACTGTCTAGCTAATTAGATTTATCTGTGACCTCCCATTTCTTAAAATGATTTAAGAAAATTCTAGTTTTTTTTTTTTTTTCTCAGCAAGAAGAGAAAACTGTAATAGTAAAGGCATATATCTCAGCTTGTATTTGTGTATATAGTTATCTGCTTTCTGAGGCTGGGAAGATCATACTACTGAACTCGATGACAGTTTTTCACAATGAGAGAGCTATACAAAGAATTAGTTAAAATGTAGCATTTTGCTGCTTTTTAAATAGAACATTTTCCAGAGGTGTAAGTGCTGTGTTATTCACTTTAAAGATGGTATCTGTTTTTAAGAATTGACGTTGAATTAGAATTTTAAGTCTCCTAAATTTTTATTTACTTTTGTGATTTAAGAAGCAAAACTCCAGCATAGCCTGTGGCACATTGAGTTCTTGTATGGTCAGATACTGAAAATAAAACCTGCAGCACTTTTTATCCTAAGTCATATTCATCTTGTGTTAGGTCATTATTACCATTATGTCAACAGCTATTTCTGTGCATTAAAAGTTCATTGCATACAAACATAATACAAAGATATGGGCCAGGCTCAGTGGCTCACCCCTGTAATCCCAACACTTTGGGAGGCTGAGGTGGAAGCTGATAGCTTGAGCTCAGGAGTTCGAGACCGACCCTGGGTGATATAGTGAGACCCTGTTTTTGTTAAAAAGAACAAAAAAAGATAGGAAGATTTATGTATTTATAACATGATCACAATCAATCATATGGTCATTTCCCGATAATACAGACCTTCACATATATATATATAACTGATTACCTGTAATGCTGTATTTCTCACCAAAAAAGAGACAAGAAACAATTTTTAAAAGAAAGGAAAAAAATAAAAGGAATATTTTAGCCTTAGCTCTCAATAACTTCTTTCCTTTTCTTCCAAAATGGTTAAACATATTCCCTTTCCATAGTATGATTTGCTTTTAGACTCTGTTTTTACATTTATTACAGTGGTAATCAGCTTATTATGAAATTATTTTTATTTATTTATTTTGCTAGATCTGTACATCGATGAATATAGATACTCAGTGCCTGGCATTGTAATACAGTAGTCCCCACTTTACCAAACCTGATTTGGTCAGTCAGAACATGTATCTTTTTATGTCTTCTGTAAATTTAGTGCCTTTTCCATCTTGACACCATCACTCACTGTGGCTGAAACTTTTGCAGTTTGAGGTTCCAAGGCAAAACTAGCATGAATTTATTTTTCTTCCTCACAATTACACAGATGGGAGATTCACTGTTTTTAATGTAGATGTTAGCAATTTTGGGATGTGATTTTTTTTTTTTTTTTTTTTTTTTCTTACTAAGTAGAGATTTTCATGTTTTCACCTAAGGGAAACACTTAATGTCTTTTCTTTGGTAGTGGCATATCCAGATTGTCAGCCTTCTCACTCTTGGACTTTGAGGCCATTCATAAGTCAAATAAGAGCTATTTGAAACTAGCACTGTGATAACAGTGAGGGAGGTGACTACTAAGTAAAGAGCAGGTAGTGTAGAGAGTGTGGATACGTTAGATAAAGAGAGGATTCACATGCTGGGGGGCAGTGTGAGATTTCATCGTGCTACTCAGAAAGATGTGCAGTTTCAATCTTGTGAATTGTTTGTTTCTGGAAGTTCCTATTTAATATTTTCAGACCACAGTGGACTGTGGTTAACTGAAACTGCAGAAAACAGAACTGTGGATATTGTATCTTCACTTTTTCCTTCTGACTGCAGATTGATGAATAATGCATTTTAATATTTTTGTGAAGCAGAATGTTACTTGAAAAGATAGTAAGTTGTAAAATATGTCTTCTGGTTTACAGTTAGTCATATGTGAATACAAATAATTTTTAAAATACCCCTTATTTGTAAGTTTGAAAACAGGAATATGGTTTTTATAATACACAGTGTGATTTCTTTTCTTCTTTACAGTTTCTCAAGCAAGACCTCCCCCAAATCAGAAGAAAGGTGAGGTTGTGCATATGATTTTTAACTTAACTTTAAAAAGTAAATGATGCAGCTATGTCACATATTTGTGCTTGGTATCCATTCTGATTAGTCAGTGCTCAAGCCATACTGATTATTAAATATTTTTTAATAGCCACTGGCTTAAAATATTTTTTAGATCAAAAGAGTTAAAATTATAATTTATAAACTTTTAACTTTTAGTAGAGAAAGTAAGTGTAATTCCTAATAACATATTTTCTACCTGTAAAATTTTGTCTTTATAGGATCTCGAACACCCATTATCATAATTCCTGCAGCTACCACCTCTTTAATAACCATGCTTAATGCAAAAGACCTTCTACAGGACCTGAAGTAAGTAATTTGTTAAATTGTCCTGTTCGTAGGACATTGAGATATCATTGGAAAATAGTAGTTACTGAATCAGTATTATTTGGAGAAAACAATTTCAGTTTCTGTGCTTTAGGCTTTACATGTTGTATGAAGCATAATTTTTCAAAACAGAATATAATCTTCTTTATTTGGATCCTTCAGGGAAACTTACAGAAACTTCTAAAGTCCTAATGAAAAAAGATACTATCATATTAACTTTTAATATGAATTGCTTTCTTTTGATGTTTTTCTCTCAGAGAGCTTGAGGAAGTTTGAAAACAAATTCAGGTTCTGTCTGAATATTAGATGTTACATCCTAATGGGAAAAAGTAGGTAGGTAGGTGGGTGGGTGGGTGCACAGTTATTTAACCTAGATAGCAGTAGAAGTTAAAGAAGTGAAAATGAAACCTATATATGATAATACAATTTTCAAATGCTTAACTTCTCAAAATTTTTAATGTCTATTTTCCTCCCCATTTTCTTATTAAACTGAATACAGTCACACTTGTACCCAGTTTGTCCTAATAAACATGCATCATGGTTATTGCGCACAAAATAAATCTCTTCCTCCCCAGTCACTTTCAGATTTAAAATTTAAGTAGTTTATATATATTTTCCCATAGCATTCCTTCTATTAATGAATATGAGTAGACATACCACTTTTAAGTATCATGACTACTTTTAAATCTGTGTACTAATTCCTGGATTGGTTACAGTTTACAGAAGAAACAGGCAATATAAAAGTTGTTTTAAATAAACTTCAATGATACATTAACAAGGCTTAAAATGAGCCATGTTTAAGTGATTTTCAGAATGCTGTCAAGTTTTTTAGACATAGTGTTGCAAAATAGTTTTTCCTCAGATTTTTTTTTAGTCATACTCATTGTTAAAATGGGTGAATATTTTAAATATTCATCTAGATACTATTGGCTGATGTAGGATTTTAAGATAGTTACTCCTATCAGAATGCTTTTTATGAAACAGGATAGAAAACGGAAGAACTCAAAAATTGTAATATGTACTATTTCAGAGGATAAGAGAGATACTGTGATCACTAGTTGGAGAGAAGGGGGTTAACTTTATTCTGCTTTAATATTTTCGTATTGTTTGTTATATTCTCATAGTACTTCTTATTAAACAGAAACTGTCAAATTTTCCTGTTGTGTTACATACCTGGTTATTTAATTTTGGTATTTGTTAGAAATTTGGATGGTTGCTCACTAATCTTAATTAATATGGCTTTATTTGAAATAGTACTGGCTTGAAGGCATGTCCTTCCAGAGTGATTTTGTGTTTGCTTTGCCAGGTGCTTCAGGAACATCTCAACCCTTAAGTTGATTTTTGTGTTAAGTTTTCAACATGAGGACTTCTAGTCCATCCGGGTAGGATAAATTCAAATTTGAATCAGATCCGAGTGACATTGGCTGACAAATTATCGAGGAGCCCCTTTTCTTTCCCTGTTCCAGAGGCAGATCAAGATGGATATGCTTCCCTGACATTTGACTGGAGACAGTGTTTCCCCCTACTTTAACCTTTGATTGATTGTGTGACTTTTCTGTGGCTCTAGTTGTAGCTCCTTTGCGTCCTTTCCCCATGTAGGTGGTAAAAGCCAGTTCTCAGTACTGCCTACACTTTCCTCATGGGCAATACCAGTGGACTTTTTTGGTCCTCAGCATTTTCTTCGTTTGTAGCCCATGACTATTTTCTTTCTAGCTCAGCTATGCATTTCAGGTATATATGACATTGTATTTAGCATTTCCAGGTGTTTATGTATGAAGTTCCAGTTCTAATAATGTAGTATACCAGATAGTATAACCCATTTTAGTAGGAAGTTGTTAGTCTGCCAAACGTACCAAATTTCTTAATTCATGTTTCATAATTGTTTGAATTGTACCTGAGGAGAATTAAAAATGAAGATTATTTTGTAAGTTATTTGCCTACTTAGCTATAGATTGTTTGCATTTGGGATACACTAGACGTTAGAAATAAGTTTTAATGTTTTTCTAATCAGTGATGTTGATGCTTTAGCTATGAGACAGATTCAGATGACTTTAGTGGTAACTCTCATTTGGGGAGATTGATGTGTATATTGGTTCTGTTCTTTCAGCTAACATCTACAGAGCAATAACTAAAAGGTAAATTCCTCTGTAGACGAATATACCACAAGCCCAGCCTTCTAGGAGCTCACATGATAGTGGTACTGGTTCGTCACTAATTGCAGCTGCTGAGAAATAAAATATGTTTAGCACTTAGTCTAAAACTCAGTTTCAATGCCTTATTCTAAGTTCAGTGAAAAACACTCTGTCTTTTGACTCGGCAAACTTGAATCACATTCTGAAGATAGATTCAGAAACAAATTAGACCTCAACAGTTATCAGCCTTTAAATACTTTATCTAGCTTCTCTCACAGATTATGTGCCATTAGTGAGACTGTGTATAATAGTGATTTTTCGTAATATATAAACAATTGAAATTTATTGTTTACTACAATTTGAGACCTAAAAATGATGTACAGTATATCTAGTTTGACCCACACTTATTCCTGAACAAAAATACTGATAGATAAAGTTTATGTTAGCCTTTTATCCCTGTCATGTAGTTGCAGAGCAGGAAATACAACCAGGTCTCCTGATGATCAATTTAGTAGTCTTACTATTTGTACTGTGGAGTTACCTAACAAACAGTCAGATTAAGAAATTAAGTTTTTATATAATTACATGGAAATTGAACAGCCTGCTCCTGGATCACTTTTGGGAAAAGGATAAAATTAATGCTTTTTTTTTTGAGTAAGAGTCTTTGTCGCCCAGGCTGGAGTGCCGTGGTGCAATCTTGGCTCTCTGCAACCTCTGCCTCCTGGGCTCAAGCAATCCTCCTGTCTCAGCCTCCTGAGTAGCTGGGACTACAGGTGTGTGCCACCACACCTGGATAATTTTTGTATTTTTTGTAGAGACTGGGCTTCGCCGTGTTACCCAGCCTGATCTCGAGCTCCTGGGCCCAAGTGATCTGCCTGCCCTGACCTCCTGAAGTGCTGGGATTACAGGCATGGGCCACCATGCCTGGCCTCAAAAAAATTATTTGAAACAAATGAAGTCAAAGATAGAATGTACTGGAATCTCTGGGACCCAGCTAAAGCAGTACTGAAAGGAAAGTTCATAGTGCTAAATGCCTACATCACAAAGTTAGATCTCAAATTAACCACCTAACATCACACTTGGAGGAACTAGAAAAACAAGAGCAAACCAGCCCCTAAGCTAGCGGAAGAAAATAACCAAAATCAGAGCTGAACGAAATTGACATGTGAAAATCCATACAGAAGATTAGTAAACCAAAAGTTGGTTCTTTGAAAGAATAAACAAGATTAATAGACTGCTAGCTAGATTAACATACTGCTAGCTAGATCAATAGAGAAAATAAGAGAAAAGATCTAAATAAACACAATCAGAAATGACAAAGGGGCATTACCACCGACCCCACAGAAATACAGAATACCTTCAGAGACTGTGAAGACCTCTGTGGACACAAACCAGAATACCTAAAAGGATAAACTCCGAGAAACATACAACCTCTCAAGATTGGATTAGGAAGGAATTGAAATCCTTCACAGACCAATAATGAGTTTCCAATTTGAATCAGTAGTAAAAATAAGCTACCAACCAGAAGCCCCTCAACCCCAAACCAGACAGATTCATAGCCGAATTCTACCAGATGTATAAAGGAGAGCTGGTACCCATCCTACTGATATTGCTCCAGAAAATCAGGGAGGAGGGACTTCCCTAACTCCTTTTATGAAGCCAGCATCACTCTGATACCGAAACCTGGCAGAGGGACAATAAAAAACAAACACACACAACTGCTGGCCAGTACCCCTGATGAGCATAGATGCAAAAATCAGCAAAATACTGGAAAATCGAATCCAGCAGTGCATCGAAAAGCTAAAACGCTATCATCAAATAGGCTTTATCCCTGGGATGCAAGATGCCTTCAACATACATAAATCAGTAAACATGATTCATCACATAAACAGAACTAAAAAATTACATGATCATCTCAGTAGGGGCAGAAAAGGATTTCAATAAATCCTCACATCTCTTCATGTTAAAAACCTTCAACAAACTACCCATCAAAGCAACATACCTCAAAATAATAAGAGCTGTCTGTGATAGTCCCACAGCCAAATCATACTCAACAGGCAAAAGCTGCATTCCCCTTGGGAACCAGAACAAACCAAGGATGTCCATTCTCCCCACCTCTGTTCAACGTAGTGCTGAAATGGGAAAGGTTTCCTTGCCCCCCTTGCAGGGCGTGCAGTGCGGGTGTGCCTCGCTTCTTCAGTGCCCTGCTGCTCACACCTCTAGGGGAGCACATAGATAGATGGGCCGGCTGTGGGGCTCCGACCCCACAGTCGTGTCTTTTGGTGGGTGTTTACAGCTGAAGCCCCAGTGGGCATGTATTATAGGGTGCTCTTTTGATTTGCCCTGTAGGCAGCTTGTGTTAACCAGCTAGTGAGACCCTCTACCTTATCACAAAGACCCTCTACCTTATCCCTCTCTCCCTCTATCCCCCTCTCTCCCCTTCCTTCCCTGCCTTCCCTGGCTAACCAGAGAGGTGAAAGAACTCTGCAACAAGCATTACAAAACACTGCCGAAAGAAATCAGAGATGACACAAATGGAAAAACATTTTATGTGCATGGATAAGAAGAATCAATATTATGAAAGTGGCCATACTGCCCAGAACCACTTACGGATTCACTGCTACTCCTAGCAAACTACTAAATTTCATTTTTCTCAGAATTTGAACAAACTATGGTAAAATCCATATGGAAACAAAAAGGCAGAACAACAAAGCATCCGAAGCAAAATGACCAAAGTTGGGGAGGCATCACACTACACAGTTTCAAACTATACAACAAGACTTGAGTAACCAAAACAGCATGGTACTGGTAGAAAAAAGGCACACAGACCAGTGGAACAGGTTAGAGAATCCAGAAATAAAGCTGTCCACCAGGAACCAGCTGCTCTTTGACAAAGTCAACAGGAACAAGCAGTGGGGAAAGGGCTCCTTATTCAGTGATGCTAAGATAACTGGCTAGCCAAATGCAGAAGATTGAGACCAACCACTTACTTTCACCATATACAAAAATCAACTTGAGGTGGATTAAATGACTTAAATGTAGGACCTGAAACTGTAAAAACCGTAGAAAAAAACAGAGCATACCATTCTGGACGTAGGCCTTGGTAAACATTTTATGATGAAGTCTTCAAAAGCAAATGCAGCAAAAACAAAAATAGACAAATGGGAGCTAAACCAAAAAGCTTCTGCAGTTTAAAAGACACCGTCAACAGAGTAAACAGACAACATACAGAATGGGAGAGAATATTTGGAAGATATGCATCTGATACAGGTCTAATACCCATAATTTATAAGGACCCTAAGCATAAAACAAACAATCCCATTAAAAACTGAGCAAAGGACATGAACAGACACTTCTCAAAAGAAGATATGCACATGGCCAACAAACGTAGGAAAAAATAATTAACATCACTAATCATTAGAGAAATGCAAATCAAAACCACAATGAGATATCATCTCACACCAGTCAAAATGGCTATTATTAAAATATCAGAAAATAGTAGATCTTGGTGAGGTTGTGGAGAAATGGGAATGCTCAAAGTGCTGCTGGTGGGAATGTAAATTAGTTCAGCCACTGTGTAAAGCAGTTTGCAGATTTATCAAAAACCTTTAAACAGAACTACCATTTGACCCAGCAGTCCAATTACTGGATATATAGCCAGAGGAATATAAATCTTTCTCCCAAAAAGACACACGCACTCTTATATTCATCGTGGCATGTTTCACAGTAGCAAAGACATGGGATCAACCAAGATTCCCATCAGCAGGGGATTGGGTCAAGAAATCTGGTATATGTATGTCATGGAATACTATGCAGTCATAAAAACAACAAAACCATGTCCTTTGCAACAACATGGATGCAGCTGGAAGACATTATCCTCACAAATTAACACAGAAACAGAAAACCAAATACCGCATGTTCTATGTGGGAGGTAGACATTGAGTACATGTTGTACACAAAGAGGGAAACCAAAGATACCAGGGCTTTCTTGAGGGTGGAAGGTAGGAAGAGAGGATCAAAAAACTATCTGTTGTGTACTGTGCATATTACCCTGAGTCATGAAATAATTTGTGCACCATATCCCAGTGACATGCAGTATACCTGTGTAACAAACCTGCACGTGCACCTCCTCAACGTAAAGTAAAAGTCGAAAAAGAATACTAAATAAGAGGAAAGAGTAGCAAAAGAAAGAAAGAAATTGGATTTTATTCTGGCCTTGATAGTTGTGTGATTATAATCCAGAACAAAACAAAGTCTTCTACAAGATTGAAGGCCTAAGTCAGTGTTAGAATAATTATATTTTATAATCTGAATGCTCTGATGTTTAGAATTTCCTGTTAAAAATTTTATCACTAGGAAAGCAATTTTATTTAGCAACATAATTAATACCCAAAAGAGGAATGTAAATGCTCTGGCTTCTTTCTCAGTAAAGTAACAATGATAACTTTTGAACGAAGAAAAGCCCCTTCATGTGGGGGGAGGAGGTGCAGGGAACCATGCTGCTTTTAACTGATTCAAACTGAGAAACAAAACAAGTTGCTGTATTTGTGGATTTCACATTTCACTAAAGGCAGAACTGAATTTAAAGTAGCTTTCTTTACAAAGTATAGGTATCCTGGAACATACAAGTATATTCATACCTGAATTCATTTGTGATACTTTCGAATGACAAAATATTCATTGAGCTCTTTTTCATTAATTGTATGGCTTTTATAGAAAAGTTTTAGTATTCTGGCAGATGTGAGTTTTTTGATTGCGTATGTCACCTGCTGAGCTTAAGTAATTTACAGTTTTGTCAACAAGATATACTTTTGGTCCTTGAAATAGATTTGATAATATAACAGAAACTGTCAGACTCACAGAAATGGATTACATTAACTGCTTCGAAAATTTGTTTAGTTTTTGTATCAGGTTTCCACCTTTTAGTCAGTATACATGGTTTTTTATGATTTATAATTTGAAATATATTTTTTTTTTGGTAATAGTTTCTGTGCCTTGCAGTCTATCTCTGTTCTTTCCAACTAAATTATGATTTCCTCAGAGACAAGGGTTTGTTATTTTATTGTTATCTGTAGCTACATTGTTTAAAACAGTGTTGGCCTAGTAATGAGTACTAAGTAAATAAGAAAAAGAAAAAGAGAAGGAAACAATTTGAAAAGGATTGAAGAGCAGGGGGGGATTTACATACCTGAAATTTAAAGTTTGGTTTTTGTGCATGTATGTTTGTGCAACCTGTGAATTAATTTATTGCATTTATTTTCAAACTGAAATACCTTTTTTGATATATAGTAGTCATAGCCACACCTGGGATTTGATTTTAGTTCCCTTGATACTTCATTACACTTGTTGTGTGTTTTTTGTTTTGTTTTGGTTTTTGCATTTACTCTATTTTTTAATCCATTTTATAATTTGTGAATTTGGTATTATCCAGTTCTCACAAATTTTAGTAATTGACAACTTTTTAGAAATAAATATGTTTGACTGGTTATACAAAATTTACAGTGAGTTTGTGGAATGTTAAAAAAAGAAATTGTCTTTCATTCTCCACTCTCAAGAACCTTTGCAGTATTCATCTGAATGTATTACAAATCTAATATTAAACACTGTTTTATAGCACAAGATAGTAAATAGTGCAAGAAATCACAAAGTAAATTTCAGTATCTTTCTCTTTAGTCTTGTTTACTGGGGAAGCCAGACAATTAAACAGACCACATTCTTAGGATAGACTATGCCTAATGTTTCTTCCAAGCTTAAAACACTCCCTTCATTGTTTAACACCTCATTGCAACTGACATCTCCCCTACAGTTTGAGTCAGCTGGAGGCTTTGCTATGTAATTAATGCATAATTGAAACCTCCTCCACACAATTATGGTACTGGCTGTAACTCATAGCTCAAGTTGGCATAGATTCTATTTGGTTTTATGTAAAATTGAGGATTCTTTAGTTTTCTGTCCCTTCAATAAGTAAATGAAACAAAACAAAACCCTTTAACATCCTAACAAAATTAAGATTATATTATGGAAATATTAAAAAAAATACACAATACATCTATAAACATGATCTTGAAAGTTGTTTAGTGGAACTGTAAGGTTATTTAAAATAAATGATTGGATGTAACTTCCTGATTTGGGCCATGTTGGCAGCCACACGGGACCAAGTTCCAAAGAGGAGAGATTGTGCACAGAAATTGCTCAAAAGCTATGTAGAGGGTTCACCTTGCATCTGCCAAATACTATTCAGCACATGCATGTGAGAAAACTGCTTGAGGCCTGGGAAACAGTCACCGGGAGGGAAGCAGGCAGAAAAATTACTGGAGCTTAGACTGGACTGAGAATAGTACTTGTTCCCAACAGCCCCAGGCAATGCAAAATGATATTGCCATTTTGGAAAGTAATATGGGAGTTTATTTTTTCCCCCATCACACTGAAAATATTACTCCACTATCTTTTAGCTTCCTTTGTTTTGATGATGAGAAGTTGTTAGTGTGATAATCAGTCCTATGAGGGGAATCTGTTCCATGTGGTTATTTTAAAGATCATTTTAAATTTATCTGCTATAGCTAGATACAGATTTCTTTTTTATATATACCACTCGGAATTTGTCAGAATTATATCTGTATTGGTTGTTTTTCATCAGTTCTGAAAGTCTTGGCCCTTACTTTTGATAATCTGTGAAATATGATATGCTTTTTTTTTTTTTTGGCATATGTTCTGTTCCCTATCCCCTTGTTTTTTTTTTTTTTTTCTTTTCATCTCTTTCTGGAACTTAAATGAGACATACTTTAGACCTTCTCAATCTATCTTCTGTGTTTCTTAAATGATTCCATTTCCTATTTCTTTTTCTCTGTTGCATGCATTTTTCATCATTTCGTTAAATTTGATTTATAGTTGCCTATTTCTTTGGCCACACTTTAATCTGATCTTAAGCCTATTCATTGCATCTTAAATTTTGGTTGTTTTATATTTCAGTTTTTGTGGTTCTGTTTAGTTATTTTTCCAACCATGACCTGTCTTTGTAATTCTTTTTTACTGTACATATTTGTAAGCTTGTTTTATAAGCCTTGATTTTTGGTAATTGTAGCATTTGAAGTCCTTAGTCATCTTCCTTTGAATGTTGTCTCCTACATGATAACTTGTTTCCTTGTGTGTTTAGTTTTTTACTGTTCATTTTATTGTTTTTTATTTTGTTAATTTACTAATTTAGTGTTCATTTTCTTTGGAATTACTTCTGTAGAAATTCTTTGATCTCCAAGTGAATGTGAGGGAACTCCAGAGAAGATGTGCATCTGTATCTGCTAAGCACCTGGGAGCTTTATCAATCTAGAGTAACTTTAAATTCCCTATTGGAGGTTTTTATTGTCTAAATATCGTTCTTGCTGCAAAGTCAAATGAGGTCAGTTTTACCAGCTGAGACATTTGATTTTCCTTGAAATTGTCAAAATAGGTGTTAGGGCTAGAGTTAGGGGTTGTAGGGGAAGAGGGTGGACAGTGAGTTTCTTTCTAGTTTACCATTATGTCGAACTTAATCCCTGAGTCTCAACTTTATTAGGAAAGAAACTGTCACTAGACTTTCTATGGTGAGCAGAATTTAGACTGGTTTTCTATTTCAGGAGCCCATTGAAATATAGTGAAAAACCAAGCTTAACTTTAATTGGTTTGCAAATCCCTTCCATGGATAGCAGTCTGCAGTGTTATTCTTACTTCTTTGAGTTCCTCTCTTTTTACTCGGTCTTTGGCCCACGTATTTTTTATACCTTGCTAGCTAGCTCAGATATGCTTTTAAGACATTTTTTTCTTTTTTCCTTTTTTTTTTGTATTGATGCATAACAGATCCACATATTTTGGGGTACATGTAATATTTTGATACGTTCTTATAATGTGTAATAATTAAATAAAGGTAATTAGTATATCCATTACCTTAAACACTTACCTTTATGCTGGGAATATTAAAATTATTCTTTAATAGGTATTTTGAAATAAACTATAAATTATTGTTTACTATAGTCAACACTACTGATTTATTGAACACTGGGTCTTAATTTCTTCTATCTGTATTTCTGTACCCATTAATCAACTGCTCTCTAGCTCCTCCACTCCCCCACGCTTCTTGGTCTCTGATAACTACCAGATTACTCATTTCGTGAGATCTACTGTTTAATTGTTTTCTTTGGAATTATTGTTGCAGTTACTTAGGGGATCTATCATATTATCCTACCAGAAACAGAATAAAGCCATGGTTTCTAAAGGTCATAATTTGTTGATGTTTACTCATGCCATTGTTCCTTAAATCTTTATATACATATACATATATGTGTATGTATATGAATACAATTGTCATAATTTCCAAATGGTGGTCTCAAGAGGACTTAGAAATCTTAAATAACAGGCTGGGCATGGTGGCTCACGCCTGTAATCCCAACACTTTGGGAGGCCGAGGCAAGCAGATCACGAGGTCAAGGGATTGAAACCATCCTGGACAACATTGCGAAACCCGGTCTCTACTAAAAATACAAAAATTAGCCAGGTGTGGTGGCACGCACCTATAGTCCCAGCTACTTGGGAGACTGAGGCAGGAGATCGCTTGAACCCTAGAGGTGGAGGTTGCAGTGAGCCAAGATTACGTCATCACACTCCAGCCTGGTGACAGAGTGAGACCCTGTCTCAAAAAAAAAAAAAAAGAAAAAGAAATTTGAAGAACAAACATGGTTTTATCAAAAGAATTATTTCAGACCAGTTTTTTAGTTAAACCAATGTTTGAGAATGCTGAATGTGTTTTCTTTTTTCTTTTTTTTTCTGTTGGTTTAAAGATTTATTATGTTCCCAAAATTTATCTTTTTAACTTTTGTGTTAAAAAACAATTTATTTCCATAGGTTTTGGGGGAACAGGTGGTATTTGGTTACATGACTAAGTTGTTTCATGGTAATTTGTGAGATTTTGGTGTGCCCATCATTGGAGCAGTATACACTGAACCTGATTTGTAGTCTTTTAACCCTTACCTCCCTCCTACACTTTCCTTCTGCATCCCCAAAGTCCTGTGTCATTCTCATGCTTTGCATCCTCAGAGCTTAGCTCCCACTTACGAGTGAGATCATTCAGTATTTGGTTTTCCATTCCTGAGTTACTTCACTTAGAATAATAGTTTTCACTTCCATCCAGGTTGCTACAATTGCCATTCATTCCTTCTTTTTTATGGCTGAGTAGTATTCCATGGTGTGTGTGTGGGTGATCAGTTTATTTATCCACTCATTGATTGACGAGCATTTGGGTTGGTTCCACATTTTTGCAGTTGTGTATTGTGCTGCCATAAACATGCATATACAAGTATCTTTTTTGTATAGTGATGTATTCTGCTGGATCAAATTGTAGTTCTACTTTTAGTTCTTTAGGAATCTCCACACTGTTTGCCATAGTGGTTGTACTAGTTCACATTCCCAGTAGCAGTGTAGAAGTGTTTCCTTTTCACCTCATCAACACCTACATCTGTTATTTTTTGATTTTTTGACTATGGCCATTCTTGCAAAAGTAAGGTGAAACCACATTTTGTTTTGATTTGCATTTCCCTGATCATTAATGACGTTGAACATTTTTTCATGTTTGTTAGCCATTTGTTTATCTTCTTTTGAGAGCTGTCTATTCATGTCCTTAGCCCACTTTTTCCTGGGATTTTTTTTTTTTCTTGATAATTTGAGTTTGTTGTAGATCCTGGATATTAGTCCCTTATCAGAAATATAAATTATAAAGATTTTCTCCTACTCTGTGAGTTGAGTGTTTACTCTGCTGACTGACTGTTCCCTTTGCCGTGCAAAAGCTCTTTAAGTCCCAGCCATTTATCTTTGTTTTTATTGCATTTGCTTTTGGGTTCTTGGTCATCAAATGACTAAGCCAGTGTCTAGAAGGGTTTTTCCAATGTTATCTTCTAGAATTTTTATGGTTTCAGGCCTAGTCCTTGATCCATCTTGAGTTGATTTTTATATATGGTGAGAGATGATCCAGTTTCTTTCTCCTATATGTGGCTTGCCAATTATCCCAACACCATTTATAGAATAGGGTGTCCTTTCACCACTTTACGTTTTTGTTTGCTTTGTCAGAGATCAGTTGGCTTAAGTATTTGGGTTTATTTCTGGGTTCTCTGTTCTGTTCTGTTGGTCGGTGTGCCTATTTTTATATCAGTACCTTGCTGTTTTGGTGACTATGGCCTTATAGAATAGTTTGAAATCAGGCAGTTTGCTGCCTCTAGATTTATTCTTTTTGCTTAGTCCTACTTTGGCTATCTGGGCCCTTTTTTGGTTGCATGTAAATTTTAGGATTGTTTTTCTAGTTCTGTGAAGAATGATGATAGTATTTTGATGGAAATTGCATTGAATTTGTAGATTGCTTTTGGCAATATGGTCATTTTCACAATATTGATTCTGCCCATCAGTGAGCATGGGATATGTTTCCATTTGCTTTTGTCATCTATGATTTCTTTCAGCAGTGCTTTATAGCTTTCCTTGTAAAGATCTTTCTCTTCCTTGGTTAGATATATTCCTAAGTGTTGTTCTGTGTGTGTGTTTTGTAGTTTTTTTTTTTTTTGTAGCTATTGTAAAAGGAGTTGAGTTCTTGATTTCATTCTCTGCTTGGTCGCTGTTGGTGTTTAGGAGAGCTGCTTTGTGTACATTAGTTTAGTATCTGGAAACTTTATAGAATTATTTATCAGTTCTAGGAACTTCTGGAGGAGTCTAGGGTTTTCTAGGTGTACAGTCACATAATAGCAAACAGTGACAGTTTGACTTCCTCTTTACAGCGTTGGATGCCCTTGATTTCTTTCTCCTGTCTGATTGCTCTGGCTAGAACTTACAGTACTATGTTGAATAGAAGTGATGAGAGTGGACATCCTTTTCTTGGTCTGGTTCTGAGAGAGAATGCTTTAAACTTTTCCTCATTCAGAATTATGTTAGCTGTGTGTTTGTCATAGATGGCTTTTATTACATTGCAGTATGCCCCTTGTATGCCAATTTTGCTGAGAGTTTTAATCATAAAGTGATGCTGGATGTTGTCAAATGCTTTTTCTGCATCTGTTCAGATCATGTGATTTTTGTTTTAAATTCTGTTTATGTGGTGTATCACATATATTGACTTGCGTATGTTAAACCATCCCGGCATCCCTGGCATGAAACCCACTTGATCATGGTGGGTTATCTTTTTGATACATTGTTGGATTTGGTTAGCTGTATTTTGTTAAGAATTTTTACATCTATGTTCATCAGGGATATTGGGCTGTAGTTTTCTGTTTTGGTTATGTTCTTTCCTGGTTTTGGTATTAGGGTATCATGGGCTTCATAGACTGATTTAGGGAGGATTCTCTTTCTCTATCTTGTGGAATAGTGTTAGAAGGATTGGTATCAATTCTTTTTTGAACTGGTAGAATTCAGCTGTGAATACTTCTGGTCCTGGACTGTTTTGGTTGCTGATTTTTAAGTTACCATTTCAATCTTGCTGCTTGTTATCGGTCTGTTCAGGGTATCTAATTCTTTCTGATTTAAGCTAGGAGGGTTGTATCTTTCCAGGAATTTATCCGTCTCTTCTAGGTTTTCTAGTTTACACACGTAAAGGTGTTCATAGTAGCCTTGAATGATATTTTATATTTCTGTGGTGTCAGTTGTAATATCTCTGGTTTTGTTTCTAATTGAGTTCATTTGGATTTTCTCTCTTCTTTCCTTGGTTAATCTTGCTAATGGTTTGTCAATTTTATTTATCTTTTCAAAGAACCAGATTTTTTTTTTATTACCTTTTGTATTCCTTTTTGTTTGTTTCCATTTCATTTAGCTGTGCTCTGATTCGGGTGCTATGTGTAAGGCAGCACGCTAGCTGATGTGAGTGCCGTATAGCTGAACCATTGGCTCTGTCTTCAGGAACCTGAAGTCTAGGTCTGCCATGGTACCTCATGCCTGTAATCTCAGCACTTCGGGAGGCTGAGATGGGAGGATTGCTTGAGTCCAGGCGTTCAAAGTTTGAGACCAGCCTAGGCACAATAGCAAGGCCTCGTTTAAAAAAAGGAAGGAAGAAAAGACAAAAATAGAAACCTGAAGTATAGTAGGGATATGACAGACTTTGTAGATTACTATAATAACAATTAAAATAGCTCACTGTAAAATTGTAGAAAATTGAATTGTACTTTGAATGAAGAAGATAAGTTCATAGTGAAATACATATGGCTTAAATTTAGAATTAAGTAAATGCTTAAATATAAACAGAGACATATTTAAAGTTTTATAGCCTAGGAAATGAAAATTAACAACATTCATCATATTTGAATTTCAGATGCATTTTTACCTTTTGGATGCTACCTTATAGACAACTGTGTTATTATGTATTGATAGACCAGAACCAATTTGTTCAGACTTCTTGTGCAAGAGGAGGCATAGAAATAAAGTTGTTTGTAATTTATGGCTTAAGTCTGGGTAGTACTTGATAGACTTAAATTTTACCCTATTTAGCATGCTAAATTGTATTCCATCTGGTCATTGCTGCCACTAGCTGATGCTTCTAAGCTGAGAGTGGAGTTGTAATAGAACAGGATAAATTGACAGTTGACCTAGTGTAGCTAAATTGATAATGTAATATATAGCACTTTGGTCACATTCTTTGTTAAGTTTAATTAGGTCTAGAGTATTACATACTTTAGACAGTTATTTCTCATGATTTAATATCTCTGAAATTGTGAGATGTCATATAATTGATGTTATCTTAGAGTTGCTGTGGCTAGGTGGCAGTCCTGACATAGTTTTATTACTGGCACATGCACAAAATAGTGATGGCAATTCATAGTTTCATCAGTTCTGTGAGATATGTGCATAGATGGCACTATATATGTTGAATTTAAATGTAATGCAAAATGCCTTTAAAAAAGAGGCAGTGCGATTTAACATTGAAACAGTTACTATGGAGGAACAAAGAGGGAGGACGTACACTATCTGATTTCAAGACTTAGTATCAAGCTGTAGTAATCCACGCATTGCCCTAATGATATAAAGATAGACAGATAGATGAATGAAAATAATGGAGATTGCATGAATGGGCCTATGCTATTTTGACAAAGACGTCACTGCAATTCAATTGAGAAATGAATGCCTTATCAACAAAAATAGTACTGGAATAATTGGATAAATATATGAGTGGAGAGGAATGACTCAACCATTACCTAACACCATATACAAACATTTATTTAAGATAGATTATACACACAAACTTAAAAGCTAAAACTTTAAGGCTTCTAGAATAAAGCATAATAGGATGTTTTTGTGACCCTGAAATAGTGTTTTTTTGTTTTTTGTTTTTTTGTTTTTTAAAGGGTGAACCATAAAAGAAAGAAATTTTAAAACTTCCATTCATCAAAAGACACCACTAAGAAAATGAAAAGGCCAGGCACATGCTGAGGGGAAATCTTTTTATTGCACATTTCTAACAAAAGATTGATATCTAGAATCCTGTGTGTCAATATTTTTTAAAATCCAATTAAAAATAAGAGATATTGACACTCCACAAAAGAAGGTATACAAATGGCCAATAAGGACATGAAAAAAATTCTCAGTATCATCAGTCATTGAGGAAGTAAAAATTAAAATGATGTTGAGATGCTATTTCACATACCCATTAGAAAGACTAAAATTGAAAAGACTAGAACTCGCATACATTTTTAGTGGAAGTACAAAATGGTTTAACTGCTTTGGAACACTTCCTGGCAGTTTCTTATAAAGTTACACATACCCCATAATTCACTCAAAGGTATTTATATAAGAGAAATGAAAGCATGTGTTCACAAAAACACTTAATATAGGAATATTTATATAAGTGTAATAACCCAGACTTTGAAACTACCCTGCTGTAGACTGAACATTTGTGTCCCACAAAATCTGTAATGTTGAGACTTAGTCACTAATGCCACAGTATTTGGGAAGTAATTAGGTCACGAGTGTTCTGTCCTCATAAATAGAATAAGCGCCCTTATGAAAGTGATCCCAGACAGCTTCTTTGCTCCTCCTTCTGTATGAGGACACAGCAGAAATACTGTCTACAAACCAGGAAGTGGGACCTCGCTAGACACTAGACCTGCCAATATCTTTATCTTGACTTCCTCACCTTCAGAGCAGTGATAAAGAAATTTCTGTTGTTTACAAGCCATCTCAGTCAGTCTGTGCTGTTTCTATTATTATGCCCTGTACATACTAAGATACATCCAAATGTCCACAGCAGGAGAATATTTTCTTATCATCGAAATTTAATTAGCAGTAAAAAAGAATGAACTACTGATAACACCACACTGCAGGTATGATGATCAGAAACATTACATTGAATGAAGGAAGCCAGGTACAAAATAATACATCTGGTATTATGAGTGTGTATATGAATTCCCCAAACAGGCAAAACTAATGGAAAGCAGAACAGTGGTTGCCTGTTGGGAAGGAGAATGGCATTTGACTGAAAGGTATATATGGAAACTTTCTGATTGATGCAGATGTTCTTTGTCTTGATTGGAATGGTGCTTATACTCAGTATACGTTTATCAAAACTTGTCTATTTGCACATTTCACTGTATGTAAATTTTATGCCAATTAAAATGTTGTATATTCAATATTATACTGAAATGAAGCAGTGGAGTGCAAATTTGATATTTGAATTCTTCTGCATTAGAAGAATTATTTCCCTATTCCTTTTTATTTTTCTGAGGCAGAGTCTCTGTGTCATCCAGACTGGCAGGCAGTGGCTTGATCCCACCTCACTGCAACCTCTGCTTCCCAGGTTCGAGTGATTCTCGTGCCTCGGCCTTCAGAGTAGCTGGGATTATAGGCATGCACCAACACACCTGGCTAATTTTTGTATATTTAGTAGATAGGGTTTCACCATGTTGGCCAGACTGGTCTCAAACTCCTGACCTCAAATGATCCACCCACCTTGGTCTCCCAAAGTGCTGGGATTACAGTCGTGAGCCACCGCGCCTGGCTCTAATTCCATATATATTATTTTATAAAGCAACAACCAGGTGCTTTATGGAACCTAAAAAGGGAAGATGACAATAGTAGATGAACCTATTTTGCCTGAGATACCTATGAAACAATTGCCTATCACATACATCCAGCAGTG
Organism: Sapajus apella; assembly: GCF_009761245.1. Taxonomy (NCBI): domain Eukaryota; kingdom Metazoa; phylum Chordata; class Mammalia; order Primates; family Cebidae; genus Sapajus; species Sapajus apella. Next base: position 1,119,663 of record NW_022437072.1, read on the forward strand.
CAGCCGAAGCCAGAAGAAATAACCAGTTTTCTGGAGGGATGATCTTGACTGATTTATGTAGAATACATAGTTTAATTGGGAGTATATTTTTCTTTCATAGTGGCACAATATAATGGTACAATATAATGGTGTGTCTCACAATCATTGGTGTCTTAGATTTGATTAACTGCAGTGGGGTGAACAGGTAAAACTTATATTGACTCTGTGGAATACCAATCTTTTTAGTAGACTTAACTTTAGGGGAAGAGGTCATAAGATCTATTTTTATGTTATCAAATGAGATCCTTGCTGACAAGCATTTTGAAATAAAGCTTTTTTTTTTTTCTTTTTCTTTTCTTTTTCAACTGCTAGTAGAAGTGACTACAATTCTAAGAAAATACCTAGATATAATTGGAAATTAACATGCTAGAGCATCTAAAAATTCTAGGATGGTGGTTAATTATAAAAACCATGTTAATGATTCTGAACTTTTATAAAACATCAACTGATGTGTAGACATGCAGATGCTGTATAACTTATTTCTTAGGCATCAAAAGTTGAAATAGGTGTATCATAGATTTTTCGTTAGTTTGGTATTTTAATCATTTTTAGGTATTTTATATTCTAGTCATATTATTAAAGTTTATAAGTAATTTCGTACAAGTAAATTTATACTTTAATACCATGTTAAAATTTCAGAAGCCAGAAAAGAGAGAGATGCAGTCTTATATTTAACAATTTAAACATTTTAAATCCCATGTAGTTACAGATTGAGATAAAGCAAAGCATTTCCCTTGGCGGTAGAATCCCTTTGTTCTGTGTGTGTGGAACATAAGTTCAAGAGGGCAGGGACTGTGTTTTGTACATGTATATTGTGAAAGTTATAGCATGATAATACTGCACGTACTATTCACTTAAAACATTTTTTGTTATGGCTTTTTAAAATTTTTTTATTTATTAATTTTTTTGGCTGCTTGCTTGTTGTGGCTTTTTACTAGTACACAGTCTCAAATAATGTACACCTATTAAAATTTTAAATAATGTGTTTCATTAACCAAAGTATTAGTACTGTCTTTGGCATTTTCTACACTTAGCTTGATTAATAAATAAACCAAATGCCATAGGAAGCAAATTATTATCTGGGGGAAATTTTTAAACGATATAGAAATCTTAACTTTTTAATCAAATGTAAAATGGATGTGAGAACAATCAGCTCAGAAACAAAGTTCAGTATTATCATTATCACCATGAACTAAAAACTTTCTAGACAATAAAATTAATATCACTTTCTGATGAATCCAATATATGGAATTGAAGTTTTTCAGAGAACTCCAGTTAGTGCAAGTTCTCCTCTGTTTTTGGTCCTTCATCCTTTCATGTCTTAAACTTTCGAAGCAGAATGGCACTCTCATACATTGATTGTATTCCCTCCATTTTATTGTAGAGACTAGATCATAGCTAATAAAATACGTTATTGGACTGTTGGGATTATGTGTATATTTAGAAAATAAGACTTGTAAAATACTTTGTGAACATTAGCAAATTTTAGAGGTGGCAACAGCTATCCAGATTGTTATTTTTAAGAATATCTGTCTTGAGAATTGATCCACGTAAGTAAGTTGATAAATGCCACTAGTTGATAATAATCGCAGTATTTCCTAAAATAATCATCATACACTGATTTAGTTTTCATACTTTAAAATTTTCAAAGCTCTCTGAAGTATGATGGTGTTTTTGTAATTTTGCTGAAGCATAAAATGTTTCTTTTTTTTTTTTTTTTTAATGTTTTGTGAAGCTCCTGGATGGGCTAAGTCACATAAAGAAGCCTGCTAGCCACAGCAGCTTTTTCACTTCAAGTGACCTTTTTATTTCTAATAAAGTTTCTCTTATCATGAAGTTTCCCTCTAATAGAATTTGAGAAAATAAGGATTAGTGTGGAGAATGCTAAGTGGTAGTTGAATGAATATAAATTGTGTGTTGATCACATACACACACACACCAACCTAGAGTCTGAGTGAGCCTGAGTTCTATTTGATGTATGAAGACCCGTACTCTTCATGATCTGTACTTGCAGAGCAGGTTTATTTAAAAACAAATATCTTTAGTTTAAAACTATTAATGTTTAAAAAGTTATTTTAAAATAGCGTTTATTTTTCCATTTTCATCACATGGAATACATTTTTCTCATCTCTTGTTTTTTTCAAAGATTTGTCCCATCAGATGAAAAGAAGAAACAAGGTTGTCAACGAGAAAATGAAACTCTAATACAAAGAAGAAAAGACCAGATCCAACCAGGGGGCACTGCAATTAGTGTCACAGTACCTTATAGAGTAGTAGACCAGCCCCTTAAACTTATGCCTCAAGACTGGTAAGATAGTCTATTGATTTCTTTTTACAGGCATTGCACCCAAGAGAATGAGTGTTGTTATTGCCATTGATGATGATGGTATTTGCCCAGGCAGAGCTGGAACTCCTGGGCTCCATCAGTTCTCCTGCCCCAGCCTCCCAAGAAGCTGGGACTACAGGCACAAGCTACTGGACCTGGCAGTCTATATTTTTTAAATATTCATTTGTTTTCTGTATATCGTTGGTTTTTTCTTGTGTAAGCAAGTATCAGATTTTATCATGGGTTCTAAATGGAAACTGTCCTTGAAAACTATGTTAATATATGTTAATTTGGTCATTAATAATGTTAACATTCTAATAATTCCTTAGTAACTTTATATTTTGGATAGGAAAACTTGATTTTACTTATAAGAAGAAACATTCTAACTTCTGGAAAACCCAGTATAAAAAATTCTTTCCACATGTTCATTCTGCATCAGCTTGTAGACTAATGTTGTAAGGTAGTCTATGTTTTAGATTTTTGGTTTGGAGAATTCTCATTTTCTGGTAAGAAATGGTAAGTGAAGGCATACTTTTACTGTAAGGGAATAATTTAATAAAAATAATAGGAACAGCTCTTTTATCATGGTTTGACCCTTTTATTGCATTAAAATGTTCTTTAACAAAATAGTAAGCTGTTTATAATATAAAGTGCCTCTAAATTTAGACACACAAATTACCTTATTTCTGTAAACTGGAGTAGTAGTTGAGTATGTATCTGTGATACAGAAAATGCAATACATGCATGACACATTAGACGAATTTACCTTTGAAGTACTTGTGAGTTCAGGTATTAGGAAGTCAAGGCAATGAGAATATTAATATTAAAATTTTTCTACAGAATAAAGAGTTTTTAAGTTATAATTCTCCCCTGGCACCTAATAGATACTTTGAGTGATACAGAAAGTGAATAAGATGAGAATTGTAGATATCAAGCTGAAAACCAAGTAAGAAAGTTACATCATTTGTGTTTTATGTTTGCAGTTATTTGCAGAAATAATTCAGTGCATACAAATGTCATCACTATGCTGTAAAATACTGCTTGTGTGTATTAGTTAGGGTCTCCAGCCATTGAAGCCTCCAGCATTTTCCCTGCTTCTTTATTTTCCTTTAATTGTCCTTTCAAGAATTCATGGGGAATAACATTTTTATTATCCTGCTTCCCAGCTGATCCTGTGAGACCCAGTAAAATATAGGTGACCTCTGTCCAGCAGATTCCCTTTGCTTTGGCAAGCATCTTGGGCTTTCAGCTGTTTCAAGTTACATCATAAAATTGAAGGATTATTTAATAGTGGATTCTGCATTGCCAAAGATGATTTTGACAGTTTGAGGCATGTGTCCCATGAAAGGAGAAATTTTTTTGCTCTAAGATTTAATTTTAGCCTCAGAGATTTTGAGCAGGTAACAAATTTTAAGCTTGCAGTTTTTAATAGTTGTTGTAGATCTTCTCCTTGAATAGAAGGTAACCCTGGTTTAATGTTTTGTTTTGTGTCTGCGGTCGTCATTAATGCAATGGTTACCAAAGTGTGGTCTGCAGACATCAGGGCGTTCCTAAGACCCTTTCACGGAGTTGCAAGGTCAAGACTATTTTCATTATAATACTGAGATGGCCATTCTCATGATTTATCTGCTCTCAAATAGTAACAGTAGCATACCCAGTGCCCCAGCATAATAATTTATTCTCCTCCTTCCCTTCCTCCCTTCTTCCTTTTCTCTCTACTTCTACTTCAGTTTCTGTTCTCCAGTATACCCACACATTTGTTTCTTCATTTGTACAATGAGGATTCTGATAGTATCCAGCGAGGTCATTGGATTGTTTTGAAGATTAAATGTGTTAACGTAATAAGTAATCCATAAAGTCCTTAAAATGGCATTCGACATATAGTAAATGTTCATAGTAAATGTTACTAATGTTAACCATTACTGTTATTGTTGTTTTGTTCCCGCCTCTTTAGTTACTGTCTTTAACTGTTTGTGGCAGTACTACTTATAATTTCTCAGTTTAATTAAATATTTTGTAAAATAATCAAATTTGAGGGCCTACAAAGAAGTTTGTTCTTTCTGGGAAAATTAGGTTGATTGGTTGGAAGAAAATTGCTTTAAAAAACACTTATAAGTTTGGGGTGAATGAAACAATTGTAAAACAGTTGTAAAAATTATAAAAGTCTGAATGATTTCTGTGCTCAGATTACTTCCCAAGTAATCAGAAGAACTCAGATAAGGCCCTGGGGCCTCATAATATGGTTGATGAGTTCCTATAATGTAATGTTTTTAAAGTAAAATATTTAAGATGTGTTTAAATTTTAAATGATTTTTTAATCAAATTTTTGATTAATAGTTATCAACCACTATTCCCTATTGCGTTGGAATAGTGGGCCCCTGCTGTAATTAACGGAAGGGAACAGAAAAGGCAAACAAGATTACATACAAGTGTTGTCCATGCCATTATGTTTACTTAGATGTAAAAACCAGATGTGTGGGAAGTGTAACAATCATTAATACACTCTAATGACAATATCACATAGAGAAGTTGGTAAGTACTTACTGTATTTGCCTCATAGAAGGATTGATAAGACTCTGTCACATGAACGATTATGGGACTGTTGTCTTAAGGGATTTATAGTAACTAAAGCTCAAGTTTGAGATAATCTCCCTCTGTCCCCTACCTCCCCACACCCCCTTTTCTACTTGTAGGGACCGCGTTGTAGCCGTTTTTGTGCAAGGTCCTGCATGGCAGTTCAAAGGTTGGCCATGGCTTTTGCCTGATGGATCACCAGTTGATATATTTGCTAAAAGTAAGATTCTCTTTGTTACTGAATGTTCTCACTTTGTTTAAGAGAGTCATATGGTTCTGCGCATATGATGTGTATATCAAAGGATTGCTGTTAAATAATATATATTATGTGAATATTTAAGCACCTGTGACATATTTTTAAAAGTTTTGTACATTAATACTTTCTGTGTAGGTATATCTGAAAGTGAATATTGCCTATCCGCAATATTAATAATTATTTTTAGATCACTTAAAAATCATTAATGCTGTTGCATGTCCATACATTTTGATTAAAATTAATGCCAGTTTTAAATGGGTTGGCTTTTGATGAACAGAAATGTGTCAATTAAAATGCCATAATGACATTTACGAGCTCTCCCTTTCATCTGAAATGATTGTAAGTTGATTGATTTTTTCTCTTCATTCAGGGCTCTGCTGAAGTGTTTTCTCTTTGGAGAATCTGTCTCTGACTTTCTTCTTTCAAAGAACTATCACCGTCTCCTATTTGCGCTTTAAGCTTTTTTGTTTTCTTGATAGCATTTACCATTCCTAGACATTTTCTAATTGTTGTTCTAAGTGTTCCCTAGCCAGAATGCAAGTTTCATGATGGGAGAGTCCTCCTGTGCCTTATTTACCTTTGAGTCCTCAGCACAGAAGAGTGCCTGGCATAGAGAGGCTTTCAGTAAATATCTGCTGAGTGAATTATTTCATGCATGTTTAATATTTATTAAACATATGAGCATAAATTGATACAACAAAAGATTAATTTCGCCTGTTTATTTGCAGGAAGGGGTATTCCAACAATTCTTTAATCAATTATTCAATTAAATTAGTAACATAAGCAAAATTAATTTTAAAATGTCATTTTCATGAAACAAATATGTTTATTAGAAGTGACAACTTTAGGCTGGGCGCGGTGGCTCATGCCTGTAATCCCAGCACTTTGGGAGGCCAAGGTGGACAGATCATCAGGTCAACAGATCGAGACCATCCAGGCCAACATGATGAAACGCCATCGCTACTAAAAATACAAAAATTAGCTGGACGTGGTGGCTCGCGCCTGTGGTCCCAGCTATTCGGGAGGCTGAGGCGGAAGAATCGCTTGAACCCAGGAGGCGGAGGTTGCAGTGAGCCGAGATTGCACCACTGCACTCCAGCCTGGCGATAGAGCAAGACTCTGTCTCAAAAAAAAAAAAGTGACAACTTTAATTATTATGAATATTGATTGTACTATGAACAGTCCTGTGAAATGTCCTTTGTTTTTAGCAGCCCCAGTTTTTGTTAGTGGTACCATCATATTTCCATAGAAAGTACCCAAGCTTGAAAGTTGTAGTGTTCTTCTATTACCTTCATTCATTTAAAAAAAAAAATTCTATTATTACATTATGATAGCTTTTTATGTTATCTCTGAAACTTGAGTAATGCACAGAGTTGGTAAATAGAAAGTTAAAAAGAATGGGAATTTGAATCAAAGTAAAATGTCAATGTGAATTGTTTTACCTACTTGCTTGCCTTGTTGAATAATATTTCAACAAAATGATTAGAGTGTCTTCAAGATATAAATGTATGAAATTCATTAAGAATACAAAAATGTTTTGTATTTTCTTCAAATTGTTAGTCTTTTGAAATTTAGATAAGAATTTAGAGAATTTTCTTTTAACAGTCATCAGTGATTTACTTTCATTAGCTATTCTTTCTCTTTCACCTATTCCTTCTACACTGACTCCTCTCTCAGCATTTAAGAATACTTTCCCCTTCCATCTTTTTTTTTTTTTTTTTTGAGACGGAGTTTCGCTCTTGTTACCCAGGCTGGAGTGCAATGGCACGATCTCGGCTCACCGCAACCTCCACCTCCCGGGTTCAGGCAATTCTCCTGCCCCAGCCTCCTGAGTAGCTGGGATTATAGGCATGTGCCACCATGCCCAGCTAGTTTTTTGTATTTTTAGTAGAGACGGGGTTTCACCATGTTGACCAGGATGGTCTCGATCTCTTGACCTCGTGATCCACCCGCCTCGGCCTCCCACAGTGCTGGGATTACAGGCTTGAGCCACCGCGCCCGGCCTTTCCCCTTCCATCTTAAACAACAAAACATAAACCCTTACCCTTAACCTCACCCTTTCCCCTAGCTGCTGCTTTTTCCTTTTATAGCTACACTTTAGAAAGAATGGTCTCTACCAACTCATTTTCTGTTCAAATCCCCTATAGTCTGGCTCTTGCTCTGCACTAAAACTATTTTCACTAAAGTCACCAGTGACTCAAATAATGGATACTTTTAACTTATCAGAATTTGATTCTGTTGACTCCTTTACTCCTTTTTAAGTTACTTTCCAAGTACCTGCTACACCTTGTCTCAGATTTCCTTGCTAACTTTTCCTCTGATTAGCAACTGCAGTGGACCCTTCAACAGTCACGCAGTTGAAAACTTCCATATAACTTTTGACTCCTCCAAAATATGCATTCTAATCGCCTACTATTGACTGGATGCCTTAACTGATAACATAACCAGTCGCTTAACACGTATTTTGCATGGTAGTGTTGTATACTATATTTGTACGATAAAGTAAGCTAGAAAAAAGAAAATGATAAGAAAATATATTTACTGTTCATTAAGTGGAATTGGGTTATCATAAATGTCTTCATCTTCACTGTCTTCACATTGAGTAGGCTGAGGGAGGAGGAAGGGTTAGTCTTGCTGTCCCAGGTGGCAGAGGCAGAAGAAAATCCGTGTATCTAGTGGACCCACTCAGTTGGAACCTGTGTTGTTCAACGATCAAATGTATATGTTTATGTCTTTATTTCTTTTGTCCCTTAACACCCTCTAAATACCCTTTTCTCCCTCTAAATACCCTCTCAAGAAGATCTCATAGCTTTCCATTACCATTTATATTCCCTTATTCTAAAAATTAGGTCTCTAGCTTGATATTCTGGACCTGTATAACCCACTCACTATCAGATAACTTCTCTATGATATCTCATTGGTATGTCAAACTCAGCCTTTTCCAAATGTAGGTTCGATTGTTTTACTCTCTTCCATATTCCTCAAACTATTTCTTATTATCTGTTAGTCCTTTTCAGGAAGTTGCCTAAGCCAGAAACTTGGGAGTATATTAGCTCTTAGCTCTTAATTGGTCTTCTCGCTTTTACTCTTGTGGCTTCCGGTCGTTTTCTCCATCAGAATACACTGTATAGCATAGGGGAAAACTGAGGGTATTTGGGAGCATCTCTATGGGCCTTGATAGAAAATTGTATTATATTTTCTTAATGTCATAATTATCATTAAATATATCATTTGAGAGAAGATATTAAATATTGAATTGCATAAAATTGTCAAATCTTTATAAATTTAGAATGAGAAGTTTAAGCTGATATCTGGATATATTTTAAATATGTTATACTTGAGGTGGCTATATTTATTCATTGGTTGATGTTAAAAATTTTTTTATTGATATATAATTGTACATGTTTATGGTGCACATGTGATACTTTGTTATATGGATAGAATGTGTAATGATCAAGTCAGAGTATTTAGGGTATGTATGGCCTTGAGTATTTGTTATTTCTGTGTTTTGGGAACATCTCAAGTCATCTCTTTTAGCTGTTTAGAAATATATAATAGATTATTGTTGGCCGGGCATGATGGCTCACGCCTGTAATCCCAGCACTTTGGGAGGCCGAGACAGGCGGATCACTTGAGGTTGGGAGTTCGAGACCAGCCTGACCATGGAGAAACCCCATCTCTACTAAGTACAAAAATTAGCCACACATGGTGGCAGGTGCCTGTAATCCAGCTACTCAGGAGGCTAAGGCAGGAGTATCACTTGAACCCAGGAGGTGGAGATTGTGGTGAGTTGAGTTCACGCCATTGCACTTCAGCCTGGGCAACAAGAGCGAAACTCCATCTCAAAAATAAATAAATAAAATAAAATAAAAATACATTACTATTAACTAGTCTCCTACTCTGCTTTTGAACATTGGAATTTATTCCTTTGTGCAGCTGTTCATCATGGCACACGTTTAACTATGTAAAAGTCCTGCACATGTACCCCTAAACTACATCCTGTAGTCCATTTTTAGTTTTGAGAAATATTCATACTGTTTGCCATCGTGGCTCTACCAACTTATATTTCCATCAGCAGTGTAGGAATTCCCTTTTCTCTGCATCCTTGCCAGCATCTGTTATTTTGTCTTTTTAGTAATAGCCATTCTAATTGGGGTAAGATGATATCTCATTGTAGTTTCGATTTGCCCTTCCCTGGTGGTTAATGATGTTGAGCTTTTTTTCATATATTTGTTGGCTATTTATTTGTATGTCATCTTTTGAGAAATACCTGTTCATGTCTTTGCCCGCTTTTTAATGGGATTTTTTTTTAATTGTTGAGTTTCTTGCATATTCTGGATATTAATTCCTTGTTGGATGGATTGTTTGCAGATATGCTGTCCCATTCAACAGGTTGCTCTTCACTCTGTTTATTGTTTCCATTGCTGTACAGAAACTTTTTACTTTAATATAATCCCATCTGTCTATTTTTGTTGGCTGTGCTTTTGAGGTCTTAGCCATAAAGTCCTTGCCTTGACCAGTGTCCTGAAGCAGTTTTCCGATGTTGTTTTGTGTTCTCTTGTGTCCCACTCAGTTTCTATGATATCATTATTTTGAATTCTTTTTCTGATATTTTTTAAGTTTATTTTTCATTGGGAGCCAGTTTTTTTTTTTTTTTTTTTTTTTTTTGTGGCGGGGGGGGGGGGGGGGACAGGTATCATAATTTCTTACTTTTTCTGTTTTCTTGTGTCCTCTGTTTATATCTGCATATCTGGTGTAAACATTGCTTCTTGCAGTTTTTTGAATTTGCTTTTTTAGTGGAGGGCTTTTTCTGAAGATGTACCTATGATTTTGATTGGATGGGGCACTTTGGCCTTGATTCTTGGTACTGGCCATATAATTTATTTACCTATAAACAGCGTCAGTAGTGTTTGTGGTTTCCTCAGTGGCTTAGGGTATGGTTGTTAGTGGAGGCTGTGGGGAAGTTTTGCTAGGGACAGTGACATCAGGTGGGCTAGTCCTCAGGCCCCAGTGGTGGCAGCAGTGGGCTGAACCTGCCTCTCTTTGAGTCCCAAGGCCACGTATGCTGGCACCTGTGCTGGTGGGTCCAGGCATCATCTTGGGTGCTAGCAGTGGCAGTGGCTAGCCTGGAGGGTGAGCAGGTCAGGTTCCTGGCTAGTGGGCAATGGAAGTAGCAGTGAAAGGGCAACCCTCTGGCTCCCCAGAGGTCCACGCTGTTGCTGACTGTGGCTTTGATGGGCTGGTCAGGATGGTGCCCACGCCCACAGGTGGTATGTGCAGGTGAGTAACAGCTGTGGTGGTAGTGGCAGGCTGGGTGGGCCTATCTTCTGCCTCTGGGAGAAGTGCTCATGTGCCAACCGTGGAGGATGTTGCAGGGCTACCCTCAGGCTCCCAAATGTGTGCTCAGGCACTGCTGGGCCAGCAGATGGGGAGGAACAGAGCCCAGCCAAGCTGGCCAGTCCTCAGGCCTCCAGGTCACAGGTAGGGGTGGGGTGCTCTTCAGGGCCTTGGCAGACTGCTACCAGCACTTGGGGCCTGCTGCTGGAAAGGGCAGCGTTGTTTTTAGTGGCACCGGCCAGTAGGCAGGCATCTGGGGCAGGTGAGCTTCCGCCACCTGGTGACTATGATTTGGGGAATCCGTCCTCAAGGTGTTTTTCAATACTCAGCTGTTGGGATTGTGGGGTCACCGCCAGTAACTTTCACTTAGGTCTCATCATTGTCTGCAGATTCGCAGCGGGGGGCAGGGGGATGTTGTCCTCAGGTGCTTCCCCCCTCCCAACCTAGGGTCTGTTGGGCCCCAGCGTAGGATGTAGTATGGTGGGCTCTGAGCCTCAGAATGGTTCTGTGCTGCAGCTGCTTAGGGCTTAGGGGATATGTAGGACCCAAGCATGAGCTTCCTCTCTGGAGCATCTTGTGATCTCCAGGCAGCCTTCTCTGTTGGTGTCAGCACCCCCGAGGGTCGTGTGACTCTCCCTTGGCTAGGAGTCTGAGGTGGGAATTTGGACCATTAGGGACTTCTCACCCTTATCCCACTGGTGAGTCCATCCTGGCTTCCTGTCTCCTTCCTTGCCTGAGGTGTTTCCTCTCACCTATCTGTTGAACTCCAGTGTACTTTCTTAGCTTATCTATTCAAAATGTGATTATCTACTCACTGTTTGATTCTTTTTGTTTGCTGCTTTTATCCTCCTGGTAAATTACAGAACCGTGGTTCTTCTTTCTGGAGGATGCAGGTGCCAGATGCCTCTAGTTAGGTATCTTGAAGCCCCTCTCGATGTTTTTAACGATAAATTTCTTCAAATTATTGCCAGCTACCATTGAAAAAATATTTTTATTTAATAATCTTCTGTATTATTCCTTTATCATTTGTCATGCCATCAGTATATCTAAATACTATTTAAAAGGGCACCTTTTCTGTCTCTCTTGCTGTGTTGTATCCCCCTCAAAAAATGTTGGTAGCATTCTTGAAGTTTGCAGTAACAGGCAGTTCTGAGTTGCGTGAAATATTTTCGCGATTGTAATTCATTGTGCCACCATAAAACTGGCTTCTTATAAAAGAACTGTATTTCTTCTGTTTTTAACTTCCAGAGGCTTAAAAATTTTTCATACTTTTTCTGAATTAAGAAAGATTTTTTTATGATATGTTGGCATAAGTTTGGCATCATTGCTTCATGCAAATACAGTATTTTGTCTTATGTGTGAAACTTTATATGTTTTAAAAATTAGTGACTGATACTTTTTGGACTCTAGTATCCCAGCTTTAAAAGTTGTCTATTCTGATGGAAAAATAAATATCAATAAAGTTGAAATCTGTTAAATTATTAAGACTAGACCTTTATGGCTTCAGTTTGATAATTTAAAAAAATGTAACACATGTATTCTGAAGAATGATTTATAGCAAATAATTAAACAAGTTAGAAAAGCAACACGTGTAGTAAGCAGAATGGAAAGAATTAAAATGTTAATTTACATTGAATACATGAGTTTTTGAAAATTTTTTGACAAATTTATTTTGTACATATAAATACTACTTTGAAAGTTTTTTGAACCCTGTAACATGTAGCCCCTTTAATGAATTTGTTTGATTCAAATTGAATAATTTATGTCTGATGAAGATACTTCTATTTATAAAAGCAAATAGATTAGAAATAAGTTAATTTTTCTGGGCACAAATTATTCATTTTAAATATTTATCAAGAATTGAATCTTGATTAGTTCAAAAGCCAGTATGCCAGCAAGCAATATGAAACAAGCAATCCATAAAGTAGCTATTAGAAAGAAACTTTAAAAGTCAATTGTTTTCTCTTTACAGCCCCTAATACCAGGTGATGATACTGATCATAATCTTATGCTAGCGAAAAAGTAAAACACTGGGGGGGAAAAAAGCTTAATATTTGTACGTGCACATGCAAAACAAAAGCTCCCTTGATAATAAAGGGACTTCAGATATAATGGTAAACTAGCTGGGATGAATCAACTGGATTATTAAGGAGAGAAAAAGATTGTAAGTCATTTTACAACCTGTCTGTTACCTGTTTTTGGTACATACCAGTTGGGAAGTTTTGCTTTAGAATGTATCACCTGCCCAACAATCCAGAGTTGTGTTTTAAAAATGACAATTTCACCTTCTTCCTATAGACTCTCCAGTGGCTTACTGTCAAATTTGGAGTAAAATTCAGGTTTCTTAGGCTGTAGCTGAGAATGTGTATATAGGCCATTGCCTACCAAAAAGGGTAAACTGAAGCTGATTGTGATGGTGTGTGCCTGTAGTCCCAGCTGCTGGGGAGACTGGGCCAGGAGGGTCACTTGAGCTCAGGAGTTTGAGGCCCTGGCCAACATAGTGAGATCCTGTCTCAAACAAAAATTCCAAGTGTAAAATTTAAAAGTATTATTCATTAACATAGGTTATTCTGTGCTTACTTCCGTCTTGGGACCTTTGTGTCAGCTGTTCCTTCTGCCTAAAATCTTCCTCTCCCAGATCTTTGCACAACTTGTTTTTTCAATTATCTACTTCTAGGTAATCTCCTCGAGAACTCTTCTCTGAATACTGTTGACGGAAACCTCCCACACATGTATTATGTCCTTATTCTGCTTTATTTTTCTTCAGTAGCATTTATGCTATCTGAATATTGTATATTTATCTGTTAAACTGTTGACTCTTACAATATAAACTTTCTTAGGGTGGAGACTTTGTCTTGGTCACTGTGTCTCTCTTTGGTGCATGATATGTAGTAGACAATAAATGTTAGATTTATCTTTGATTACAGTTTTTTAGTTTAATTTTTTAAATAGCTATATAATTGTACATATTTATGGGGTACATAGTGATGTTTTGATATATATAATGTATGGTGATAAGATTATTGTAATTAGTATAGCTGTCATCTCAAATGTTTATCATTCTTTGGGAATAGTCAGTATCCTCTTTCTATTTGAAACTATATATTATTGTTAACTGTAGTCGTCCTGTAGTGACTTATTTCTTCTATCCAGCTGTAATTTTGTATGCTTTAACAAATCTCTCCCTATTCCTCCCTCCCATCTACTCTTCCCAGCCACTATTTCTGTTCCATTTTTTACTTCTTTAAGATCAACTCTTTTTTAACTTCCACATGTAAGTGAGAACTTACGATGTTTAACTTTCTGTTTCTGGCTTGTTTCACTTAACATAACGTTCTCCATTTTCATCCATGTTGCCACAAATGACAGGATTTCATTTTTTTAATAGCTGAATAGTATTTTATCGTGTACATATAAGCCACATTTTGTTATCCGTTTATCTGTTTTTGGACACTTAGGTTGATTCCATATCTTTGCTGTTGTGAATAGTACGCATTAAACATGGGAGTGCAGAAGTCTCTTCAGTATGCTCATTTCCTTTCATTTGGATAAATACCCAGTAATGAGATGGCTGAATCATATGGTAGTTCTATTGGTAGTGTTTTTTGTTTGCTTGTTTGTTTTTTGAGACAGAGTCTCCCTCTGTCGCCAGGCTGGAGTGCAGTGGTGCTATCCCGGCTCACTGCAACTTCCATTTTCCAGTTTCAGGCAATTCACTTGCCTCAGCCTCTCGAATAGCTGCGACTACAGGCATGCACCACCACACCTGGCTAATTTTTTTTGTGTGTGTTTTTGTTAGAGATGGGGTTTTACCATGTTGGCCAGGATGGTCTCAAATCTCTTGACCTCGTGATCTGCCCGCCTCAGCCTCCCAGAGTGCTGGGATTATAGATGTGAGCCACCACACCCGGCTCTCTTGGTAGTTTTTTGAGGAACTTCTAAACTATTCTACATAGTGGCTCTACTAGTTTATATTCCCACCAACAATGTATAGGAGTTGCCCTTTCTCAACATGCTCTGGAGCATTTATTATTTTTTGTCTTTTTTGTCATAACCAGCCCAGTTGGAGTGAGATGATACCTCACTGTGGTTCTGATTTTCATTTCCCTGATGATTCCTGACATTGAGCATACTTTCATACATTTGTTGACTATTTTTATGTCATCTTTTGAGAAATGTCTGTTCAGATTATTTGCACATTATAAAATCCGATTACTTTTATGCTGTTGAAATTTTTAAGTTTCTTGTATATTCTGGGTACTTATCCACTGTCAGTTTAGTAGCTTGCAAATATTTTCTCCCATTCTTTAGGTTGTCTTTTCACTCTATTGTTTCTTTTACTGTGTAGAAGCTTTTTAGTTTGATATATCTCGTTTATTTTTGCCTTTGTTGCCAATGCTTTTATTCATAAAGCCTTCCCTCAGACCAGTGTTCTGAAGTGTTTCCTCTGTCTTTTCTGCTAGTCATTTTATAATTTTGGGTCTTACATTTAGGTCTTGAGTTGATTTTGTATGAGGTGAGAGATAGCAATCTAATTTCGTTCTTCTGTATATAGATACACAGTTTCCCCTGCATCATTTGTTGAAGACTGTCGAAGTTAAATTATTCTTGTTTGCAGATGCCATGATCTGAGATTTAGAAAAACCTGAACACTTTACCAAAAAACTCTTAAAACTGGTAAATGAATTAAGTTGCAGGATACAGAATCATCATACAGAAACCACTAGCATTACGGTACATGAACAGTGAACTGGCTGAAAAATCAAGAAGGCAGTCCCATTTATAGTAGCTACCAAAAACACCACCAAAATTCCTAGCAGTTTTTTTTCTTCATCGTTTCTTACCAAATTTTGTTAGTTTTCATTCCCCATTTATTTCTAGCCACCCACATATCTTCTGTTCTATTGAAGAAATTGTTTTTCTTCTAGGTTAATAAACTAGCTTAATAAATTCTTAAATAAAATATTTTTAAATATAATATTTTTTAAAAATCACTTTGGTTATACTATGGCTTCAGTTGGTGGAAGTTTTTTTCTTTTATTTTTTAGGCTTCAGTTTAATGTCTTGAATTCATTCCAGATATTAATTGGATTTGGATTTTTTAAAAAATTTCCTGTAAAGTGTTTTTATAATTTTGTTTATATTTTGAGTAAAAAATTCTTTCTTCTCTCCACCCTCACTGTAGTTAAAGCGTTCCATCTGAAGTATGATGAAGTTCGTCTGGATCCGAATGTTCAGAAGTGGGATGTAACAGTATTAGAACTTAGCTATCACAAACGTCATTTGGATAGACCAGTGTTCTTACGATTTTGGGAAACATTGGACAGGTAATTTTTTTTCTAAAATGTGTTTATCTTTGGTTTATTGTAATTTTTCTGTCTCCTCAATTAAATTTTAAGTTCCATAAAGTTGTGAATCTTATTCCCTAATTTGCTTCTTTCAACATTAATTTGATGCTCATCTTTAGTAAATAATTTTTACAACAAAATTTTATTGCATAATTACTTTAGAAAGAGTTGGAGAGTTAATAGCCTGATAGAGGGAACACTAAATTGAGTCAGAAGACTTAGACTTTAGTCTTGGTTTTGTAATCTCTAATTATCTGTGTGACCTTTTTGAACCTTATTATCTATCCAAGAAACTTTGGATTAAGGGCCCTATGTTTTTGCAAGTACTGAAAGATCTCTGATTCTGGATTCATTTGTGTTACACATAGTTCATGGAAAGAAATGAAATTTTTAAATTTATTTTAATTACTAGTATAGTGTTGATACAACCCTTTAATAACAGTTTTGTAATTGGCAGATTTAAGAACAGTGTATGTTCACAGTAAGTACCACTGAATCCATTCTCTTTGAGGTGTTCTCCTTAGAATCTGTAACATCTTGGTGTAAGTCTCTCACAATAGATGTGAAAAATGCATATTATTTTAGCTAGAAGCTTTTAGATTATATTACTTAAGAGGAGTGTTATTTCTAGCTTATTCCAGAAGTCCTTATATTTTCAGTTTTCTAGAAAACATTTCATTCTGTTGATTTAAGAAATGTCAACTTATTTTCACATGCATTATTCTAAAAATTCTGAAACTCCTATAGTCATTATAACCTACCATCATACTTTTTTTTCAGGTACATGGTAAAGCATAAATCCCACTTGCGATTCTGAATTATTTGGCTCCTCTGTTTCTGGAAATTGAGACTCAAGCTTTATGAATTTATCAAGAACTTAAAGATGAAGAAGGTCACAGATTGATCTTTTATATAACCTTATTTGATGCTCTGTGCTTCAAGGAGGTGATGCCTGTCATCCATCTAAGCAAACTTTTTGGCTTACAAATATTTTTTTAATATTAGCCTTCTAGTCTGTAATGGAAATTGTATATTTTGATAGAAGTTTTTTCTCCATTGGTTAAATTAGCATTACTTAAAATTTGTTTCTTTAGAAAATAAATGCAGGTTATAAATGTGTGTATATTTAGAGATTAGAAGGCTCTCTGAGCCATCTTGCTTCTGATTTTTCATTGCTCTATAATTCTTTTTACTGAAAATACTGTGTTATGAATGGTATTAAATTTTAGCCTCTGGAACATCCAAAACCAAGCAAAGGGTTGTGACCATTTTGAATGAATCAAAATGTCAACCTGTATGTACACTATATCTACACTTAAATCTTTATTTAAAAAGAATAATGAAAAATCAAGAACAACTCTTCAATTTGATTGAACTGTGCAGCCTTTTCAAGATTTCCTTACTTACAAGTGATTACATTTAATGAATGTACATTCTTCTCACTGACTTTGGTGATTTTTGAAACTTAGAATGATGTGTTTCTATCTGTGATATCTTTCCATTTGAAAAAAATTTCAAAACACAGATTAAAACCGTAATAGGCTGTAGTATTTTTTATTTTGGGAGCCACAGTATGATTTGGGGAAGGAATATGTATCAGCCCTATTGCGGTATGACTTTAAGCTCCTTTTCTCTTTAGTCTATCTTTGATTCTAATTTTTATGGTATAGGATTTTGAGTCTTCTGTTTTAGGTTTAGGCTTGTCAGTCTTGGAGTTCTTATCTTCCATTATCCCTAAATATTGATAAACTCCCAGACACCAAAGAACACATTTGCTTAATTGAAAAGAAACAAGAGAAAAACACTGGTATTTTTATGTGTGTATTAAATATGGTATAAAATATAAAACCTATATTTTAACTTAGTAAAATATTTTACTATTTCTCTACTTTAGACAAAATGTTACATCCAAGGTACAAGTGACCATTTTCCTTGAATCCTGATTTCACTCTTTTTACTTAAAAGCAACTAGAAAGCTTTACTTTCCCAAATTGTTTTTGCCATCAGAATTTTTGCTGATCACAGTCTTAGGTCATTTTTTTCTTCATTTTTATTCCCAGCAGTTCTCTCCGAGGTTAACATATTGTTGGTAAACATTTAGCCCTTTCATAGGTGTTAAGCTGACATTATCAAGCTTCTTAATGAAATTTAACACTGTCACAAAAATGAGAAGAAATTATTTATTTTTTAAGTAATCGCAAAGTCCATACCACTAGTAACTAGAAAAGATATTTATTCATATGGTATCTACAAGGCTGTTCAGAAGAGAACAGTTGGCATTTTAAATTACTAGATTTTAGCATACTTACAAGGTTTGAATAGATTCTACCCCTATTTTCCTCCCTTTTTAGTGTCTTCTTTCCTTAAAGATAAAAGAAAATTCAAATTTGTTCACATTAGGCTTTCTTAGCATATAGATCTGTTTCCGGAATAAATTACGTGTTGTGTAAACTTTCTTCATGTTGAAATAGTCAAGGACCAGAATCTGTGATGTTTGTATGTAAGATTACTTGTCAAGACTACTACAAGTCAATATGAACTACCTTCCCATAAAGATTTTTGGTATTTGTACTTATTAATGAACTTTACTTAATACAGAATATGGTTAAAATTAGGAACATCTACTTTGAATGAGGTTTATTTTTCTATTTGGAATTTGCCTTATGTATATTCAAAGGCTTATGGAAAAACTGTAAAGGAACATTAGGAAAGGACAAATACGCGATGATCATCTGTCTTAAAATCAGATCTTTAATATAAGCACTGCGTTTTTTCTCTTTGACAATTTAGTTTCTTATTTACGTCCATGGAATTAATTTCATTCCATTATTTTTTAGCCATTTATTCTAAAAAACAAAATTTTTCAGCTAATCCCTATTCATTCTCCCATGACATGGTCCTATAGCAGTACTTAACACAGTGCCTTGCACATAGTAGGCATTCAGCAAATACTTATATGCATGAATGATGTATTTTCAGTGTAACAAATTTATTACAAAAATGTAGTTTGACTCAGCTTGGTTTTGGAGTTTGAGAATACAGAATTACAGGGAATGAGGAGAGGTATAAGTAGATACTTTAATGGAAATGAAGTATAAATTAGTAACTTACCCATAAGTTTACTTCTAACTGGTGATACCCATGTATGCCCAATCTGTAAAGGAAAGTTCTATTTCTACATTTACAGGACATTCTTCTCAGTCAGGGAACAGTAAGAAATATGTAGGTTTCAGTCAGTTGCTCTGAACCCTGACTGCATGTTAGAATCATTTGGAGAGTTTTAAAAAACCCCCATGCCTGAATCTTCATTCCCATTTTTATGTAATTTCAGACGAGACCTGGTCATCAGTATTTTTTTTTAGAAGTTCTCCAGGTAATTTGAGTGTGCAGGAAGGATTCAGAATCACTGGTTTAATTTGTTACTGGAAACAATACCAGTATTAAATGTGTTTCCTCCTCCTCCTTTTCCGTATGTGTGTGTGGTTTTTGTTTTGTTGTTGTTGTTTCGTGGCCACCCTTTGCACTAGACCATCCTTGTTATTGGTGGTATTGGCCTGTATTCCCCTTGACAAATGCAATTTTTAATTATTTATTAATATAGAAGGAGTATTTTACTGTTTAATATTTAAATAATGTTTAATGTATTTCATTATTAACTAGTATTACAGCTTGTTTTTTTCTCCATGTGTCCATAACCTTTACTAACTTTTTGTTTTTAGCAGCACAACAGTAATCCATATAGAAACAACTAATTCATAATGAGGAAAATCTCCTAATTTTTAAGGCAGAAAGAAATGTTAATTTTTGATCTGCCATGCAGAATGAGACAAAAACAATTTGCTTATGAAAGGAAAGTGGCATACTTTTAAATTGGTCTGCACAGAAAAGTAAAAGTAAACTATTCATTTAAGTAAGATTCATTATCTAATAAATATTGAAGGGAATATTTTTCCTAAATAAAAATTTTTGTGACTGTAACAAAACTTAAAGTTATTACATTGTTCTTTTTTTTGTGGGGGGAAGAATATTTGTTGCACTAAAGTATATAAAGTTTTTTGATATTAGCAGTGTATTTTATAGCATTACAAATAAAACAGTTACAAAAGCTGGTCAAGTTAATGGCCTAGGAAGTAGCTGTAAACTTTGTGTTTTGAAATTGCTTAAGTGCAAAATTATGAGTAAGATAGAGAAGTTTTTTTAAATTTTTTATTTTTAATTTTTTTGGAAGTTTATTAAAGCCCTTCACATACACATACTTTTTTAAAAAAAGATCTTAATAAAGAAATTATTGGTTTGTCTGGTTAAAGTCCATATAGAATGCTGAGAAGTAATTTATAAAATAAGAACTATGGAAA
Organism: Sapajus apella; assembly: GCF_009761245.1. Taxonomy (NCBI): domain Eukaryota; kingdom Metazoa; phylum Chordata; class Mammalia; order Primates; family Cebidae; genus Sapajus; species Sapajus apella. Next base: position 1,139,898 of record NW_022437072.1, read on the forward strand.
TTTGTTCTCAACTGAAAAGTTGGCAGCTGCTGTTTTTTTGTGTGTGTTTTTTTTTTTTTAAGTACAAAATGAAAATTTAATTACATTAGCCTTAATATTATTTAACTGAATTTCTACTATTTATTCACTTGTGTTTGAGTTCACCCAGCTATTCTAATGACAGCGTATTAGCTTTAGAAGTAAAAAGCGGAGAAATGACTGAAGTTGACTTAAGAATTCGAGTAGGAATTTTGAAGTGCCATGTCCTTTGTGTTCTGGCATATTGTTCCCACATTTGGAAGTATGTTGATGCCAGCATTGTTGATATCTGTTGGGATAATAACTAACGAAAAATTGAAAATGTATAATAGATGTATAAAGATAAACATTTAGTAAGTACATAATAGATAATACTTGCAGAATTTTTATGTGTTTTGGGTTTCTGTGTATTATTTTAGGCAGTCTTTATAAAGACATCTTGGAAGTTATAAATATGTGCCATTTACTGAAAAGCATAAGCATTTTTATATGAGTAAAGCTAATAAAATAAAACTACTTTTATTGCCAAAATTCAGAAATTGGGGTTGATGCTGTGTCAGATTTAAGCAAATGATCTGTCCAAGGATTTTGTTTGCCATTGAATTCCCCATTTCTATCTACTTTAAATTTGCTGAAAGCTGTTTAACCTCTAAGTTTGATTACAGTGCTTAGTAAGTAATGCAGTTCATGTACACGGAGTAAGCACTATAAGTGATTTTTCACTACCAGTTGGAGGTATTTCTCAAAGTGGTTCTTGATTAGAGTTTAAGTTTTGGGTGCCATTTGAAGTGATAAAATGTTCTCCTCATTCTTTTTGTTTTTGTTGTTTGTTTTTGAGATGGAGTCTTACTCACTTGCCCAGGCTGGAGTGCAGTGGTGCGATTTCAACTTACTGCAGGCTTCACCTCCTGGGTTCAGATGGTTCTCCTGCCTCAGCCTCCCAAGTAGCTGGGATTACAGGTGTGCGCTACCACACCCATTTAAGTTTTGTATTTTTAGTGGATACGGGGTTTCACTATGTTTGCCAGGCTGGTTTTGAACTCCTAACCTCAGGTGATCTGCCTGCCTTGGCCTCCCAAAATTCTGGGATTAGAGGTGTGAGCCACCATGCCTGGCCTGTTCTACTCATTCAATTCCAGTTTGGTTTGGGGGCTTTTTAAAATTGTTAATAAAATTAACATGTTGCCGTACTTTATGTTAAGAGCACTGGGGACGTTTCCACTCTCCCTTTGTCCTCAATCCCCCAGAAACATTTATACCAAGAAGTTAGAAGCTGTATTGTGGGCTGAAACGTTATCTTTACATGAAAAGATTATTGAGATTTGTCAGGCATAGTGTTTTTTCTGAGGAATAAATGAAATATAAATGTTCACTTTGAAAACTAATGAATTAAAGCCATTTACAGTTTCTGTTAATGAGTTAAATAATGTATACAATCATAGTTCATAGTGGTAGCCAGCTTCATGCTCTGCTGAACTTACAGTTTGATTATGGTCAAATTTTCCATGTTATTGTAATAGAATTAAGAGTATGTCCTGGTAAATTACATTACCTTTACAGTTTGAGCATTCTGATTTTAACATTTTATAGTTTGAAAACAAACTGTACTCATATAATCAGAGCATTAACAGCATCATCATGTCAGTGGTACCAATAATTGTGAATCTTCTGCAACAAAATTTCTTTAATGATGAGTTTAATGGGCTTCTATTCAAACTTAATTTTTGTTCAATTCATAAGTGCCCACTGAATATGTATTTCATTCTGCTATTCTGTTCCTTTGATCATCTGCTTTTTGTTGAGCATTGGCATAGCTAAAATAGATATAGCATGCATTGTAAATGCTGTTGAATTTTTTTTAAGGCTCAAAGGTGCTAGTATGTAAATAACAGCACATTGCCAAATAAGCATTTTTTTCTCTCATTTTTAAGAGTACTTTTATATTGAATCATGTAATGATCAGCATTTATGGTGAATTGGAAGAATTTTTCCTCTTTATTTTCTTAAATGACCCTAGAAAACATTATAAAGTAGCTCTGAAGAAGGCTTTATCGTTGAAGTTGTCTCATAATTACTTGTGTGGATCCTTCGACATAGAATTATTTATAGCTTATAATTCACTCTCATCTAGAGAATGCTGATTTCTAATACATAACTAATGTAAATAGGGCTCAGACTACAGTGAAGCAGAAGACATTCGAGAGATTTTTTATTACATTTGGATATTTTATTGGACTGTGATTATTTTGCCAACAAATTACAAGTGAAAACATTGGGTTATACAGCATACTCACTTTGATAAAATATGGTAATGGATACTCACAGAAGAACTGCCTTCATGGAGTTTACAATGTTAATACTCTAAATGGCCATCTATTTATCTTTTTTAAAATGGACAAATAATATAAATGTTTTTCTTTAAAATGGAATAGTTTGAAAGTATTTATCGAGTCAGTGTATGTTCATGTTTGGGGGAGATCAAGTGAACTTCCTTGTGGCTCATTCCGTTGTTTTAGCACAATTGAGCATCACAAATGTTTATAGTGGGCTTGACTATAACAGAGTTTAAAAATTTTTGTATTTTTAGATAATGTATTTTTATTCCATAACGTACTACTTAGGAGAGAAAGGAAGTGTAAGGTTCACTGATGTTGAAATGAATTGAGATGCATTAAAGTAGTTTAAGGCTAAAGCAGTTTGATGTGGGAATTTGAGGAGGATAAAACTTCAGCTTAATAGGAAAATGCTAATTTGGACAGCATTGTATGGTTCTGGGGTTGTCCTGAATTTAAAACAAAGCTAGGCAAACCTAGTATGATTTTTTTTTTTTCTCCTGTGACATTTAGCTGCTTGATTTCAGGTATAGAGAATTGCAGTTAAGGCCGGGTGCAGTGGCTCACGCCTGTAATCCCAGCACTTTGGGAGGCTGAGGCAGGCAGATCACCTGAGGTCGGGGGTTCGAGACCAGCCTGACCGACATGAAGAAACCCCATCTCCACTAAACACACAAAATTAGTCGTGTGTAGTGGTGCATGCCTGTAATCCCAGCTACTTGGGAGGCTGAGGCAGGAGAATCACTTCAACCCGGAGGCGGAGGTTGTTGTGAGCCAAGATTGCACCATTGCACTCCAGTCTGGGCAACAAGAGTGACACTCCATCTCAAAAAAAAAAGGTGAGAATTGCATTTAGATTTTTAAGCCATTTAGATTTGAAGTAGAAGCAAGCCAGGGAGTTAAAGATATTTTCCAGGTGATTATTGTACTGAAACATGGAATCTAAGCTGTTCAAGAAATACATGATAGGGAGGTGGTGAATGGTGAGAAAGTGGTGCTGTCCTGTGAACTGATAACAGTAATGAAGTGAGCCTGAAAGGTAGGAGGTGTGAAGTCAAGACTTCAGAGGTGATCTGATATTGATGAGAAAAAGTCAAGACCTTGGAAGTAGCAGAGGGGGTCACATTCTTTAAAATGAGGAGTCAAGGATCTGTAGGGCTGCAATTCATGTAAGTGTTGAAATGAGATTGACAGGCATAGGAGTGAGAAGAAAGAGGGCAACAAGGAGAAGGTAACTGTTGGCACTAGCTTTACAGGATCCATGCTTTAAAAACTGGTTAGCTATTTAAAGATGAAAATCTGTTTAAAGATGAACTAATAAAATGTTAAAGATAATGGATCATTTCAGTGCCTTTCTCCAACATCCAAATTGTTAAAAAAGACTTAAGTGCTTGTCCCATCAGCCCAGATTATGAGGGCTTTTACCAAGACTTGACAGCCTTCCCACCCTCTGAATCTTTTCTAAGTTTGCTCCCATGTGAGGTTAGTTCTTGTATTCTTTGCTACTTATATAGCTTAACTATACTGAAAGAGGGTAAAACCTTTGTTGGAAAATCTGAGCTCTGCCCTCTTAGGTTTCATTAAGTGCCAGTGTAGGGCTCACTTCCCCAGTTCTATGTGCAGCCAATTCCTAAGGTAAGAGAGAACATCCTGAGTGGTTCTCTCTTACCAATGGTGGGCTGCTGGCCAAAAGGAATCCCTAGAGATTTTGATGTGGGAGGAAAAGATTTTCATTTTTGAGGATTTTTCTCTGACTTTCCTATGGCCTGCTGATTTTCTCAGTTTGCTTTGTTCTGGGTTTTGGGGGAGAATTCTTAGCAGGTTGTGAATTTTCTTTTCCCATAGTGATGTAGAAATGAACTACATGGTGGTTAGATGCTGTTCTGAACTTTATCTAAATCTTACCGAATCCATTTCCATATTAGCGTGAAGTTGTTTATTGATTTTGAATTTTTCCTTCTCACTCCGTTGCTGGTTCCTTAGTTATGATCCAGCTTTACACTGTCTTCACTGAGAAGTGACCTCACCTTTTCATGACAGAGGAAACAGAAGCCGTGGACGTCGTAACGCTGTATCTCACAAACCTGTATGCATGTCATATCTTTTCCTTATTTCTTCCTATTCTGGTGTTTTAAACACCCTGTCACCCATCAGGGACTTGTCCATTCACGTATATTTCTCCTACACCTCTGCTACTCTGTCATACGTCTTGCACTGTGACTGTTTCCTCTCTTTCTTGTATTTTCATCTTGTCACCCTGTATTTTTTTTCCACCCTCTTTAGTTACACCTTTCGTTTTAAGTAGGTTCTAGGGAGATGGTTTGATTATGTATCTTAAATTCCCTCCCCCAAATCTTTGTTTCCATTTGGCAACTACCCTCTCTTGAATAGAGCAGCTGCTTTGAGCCTGGAGCCTTTGGGCAAATAAGAGTGTATACAGTCCCTTGATTCTACCAGAATATGGAAAGGAGAGCTTGTCTTTGAGTTTATTCCTCTAATCCAGATGAAGGTCTATAGACTGGCAGTTATGAAGCCTTCAGCAAGGATCTGAACTGAAAGAGCCTCACTTTCAAAGATACATGGATTTAGAGGAAAAGCGTTGCAGGTCATATGTATGGTACTAGGAAGACTAGATTCGGAGTACCTGCTTTGTTGCTGCGTGGTGGGCCCAATTCCACATCTCCCCATGAGGCTGGGGGAGGGCAAGTAAATAGAAGAAAAAAAAAAAGATTGGAAGAGATTTTCTTCCTGTCATCTGTGATGAGGAGTGGCAACTTGCTGGTTAGTAGATAATCAGCCTACAGAAGTGAACTGCCTTCTGTTGCTCACAAGTTTGTTTCCACTCAGAGTGTCCCACAGTTTGATTTATGCCAAAGGAGGAGTGAGTGGACAAAAAAGAATAAGGAAACCTGAAGAAAATAGTACCTACAGAAAGCAGGAACACACGAAATGGATGGTAAAAAAGAATTGCTGGTGGAGATGGCTGACAATTTTAATTTTGAAAAAGCACCTGAGAAAATTCAGTCAGTGTAAATAAATTTTCTATCAAGCCACATTAAAATGTGGTACAAAAAGAGAGGCATGGCCACTCTTGGGGACTAAATTAGTGGCCTGGAATATCATGTAGTAGTTATCTCTGGGAAAGTGAAAACCCAAAGACATGGAGATTTCAAAAATGAAAATGCCTAGAAGAGGAGTCTAAAATATTTAATGTGAATAAGTGAAGAACCACAAAGAGAAAAACCACAAGATACAGGAGGGCACAATTACTAAATACTACAGGGAGATTTAACAAGTTCGAAAGGGCTCTCTAATAGGTTCCAAGCAACAGGGTGGGGGTGGGGGGTGGGGACACACCTGGGCAGATGCTTCATTCAGATATTTATTGTTACTTCCTGCAGTGACAAATACTAGTTTAGTTGCTGGGAATACAGGGTGAAGAAAGCAAAGGTAGTTCCCTCATTGGGTGGAAAGAAGTAAATGAATAAATGTGTCTCAGGTGGAAATAAGTAATACAGAAAAAACTATAAAGCATAGGATGATTAGGCTATGTTTGGATAAGGTAGTGGCAGGATTTACTATTTTATATGAATTGTCAGAGACATCTCAGGTGAGACATTTGAGCAACAATTTGAAGTGAAGGATCTAGTGTGGTAAATATGGGGGACATGTACTCCAGAAGGGGAACGGGGAGTTTAAAAACGCTGAGACAAGCGTAACATACCTGCCATTTCAAGGACTATTAAGGAGTCCACTTGGTTAGTGGGGAGGGAGCAAGGATAGTGAGAGATGAGGGCAGAGGTAGCAGGGAACAAGATTACAGAACCTTATGGATGAATGTAAGCCTTTTGACTTCGATTTACTGATAAATACAGGAAGCCATTTGAGGAGTTTTATGCAGAAGAGTGATATGTGATTGGAGAATAATTGACTCAACTTTGTTGAAGAATACAGTCTGTCGGTAGCAGAGGTAGAAGCCAGGAGACCAGATTATTGGATATTGCAATAATACAGACAAGACAAGAAATGATACAGGCTTGGACCAGTGTGGTATCAGTGGAGGAAAACAAATAGTGAGATTCTGTAAGTATTTTGAAAATAGATGGATAGGATACAGTGTGTGAGATATAAATAGAAAACACTACTTTTTTTTTTGCCTAACTGAAAGGATGGAGTTTGTTTATACTATGATGAGAAAGATTGTATAAAATCCGATTTTGCAGTGGTAGCAGCTGGAGGAATCAATTTAGTTTTGGAATGTTGAATTTGAGATGTTGTTACACATGTAAGAGAAGATACTCAAATTTCAGGTTAAAAAGAATGTACAAAGGAAAAAGAGAATTACATATCTAGACTTTAGAGAAGACAGCCACCAAGAATCCCTTTTTCAGGGAAGATCATCTTGAGAATAGGCAGTGATCCAAGTGGTATGTCTCTGTGTGTATTGCTTCCCATAAGGTAAATAAGAACTTTGAACAAGCAACAAATTATAACAAAGACCTGTATTCTTTGATAGAGTAATTGGGTGTTTATAACACCAAGTGTTAAGCAGTCTTCAAGTAGAAAAGGTAATACATGGAAAAATCTCACACCGGTAACTATCAGAATTAGTACTGATAAAGTAAGTGTCTCAGCAAAATGTAGAAGTGATGGCTGAGCCAGAGGAGTAGAGTGAATCAAAGCATTCTAAATTTCTCAACCCTAGTGAGAACAAACGTTTGATGAACAACATTTGTTCTTGCAACTAATCAGAACTTACATATTTTTAACAAATAGCTTTCTAAAACTTTGGAATATTTTTTAAAGCAACTTCTATTGAGGTTTTGGAGATTTTTAAATAGGTGAGGAAATTATTTGTAAGTGGTTATATTATGAAGATACAAAAGTTTTGGTAGGTAATATGTTTTCATCCACAAAAGCACAAAATACAATATTTTTAATATTCAAGATGTTTCAAAATGTTCTTAACATAGCACAGACTTTTTTCTAAAAGTATTCACAGACTGCTGGTCATCTGATTTCATATTTTTTATCCTTGTAACTTGGCACAGAGCTAGTTTAGATTTAGGAGAAGGGTTAACTCTGCCACTTCCTTGTTCCCATATGCTTGCATTATTACTGTTATCTTTTAATCTATTGATTTCTTTTTAGAAATCTTTTTGTGCCACTTTTTCATTTGTGCAATGTCTGTAAACTGTTGTCTGTCATGGTGTGCTGATGAGGGAATGAGGACTTCACTGTCAGGTCTTGTCCTTCCCTCACTTTATATACAGATCAAATGAAGGCATCTGTACCCATATATTAACTATTAATAAAGTTTAATTTAAATACAAATACATATTTTTGTATCTTCTTCTAGCACCCCACTGAATTACCGAGCATGGTCCCTGAGGTGTGTATGCCCTACTTTGGAGACCTATAGCACTCAGTAAAAATATTTTTAGACAGTATTTATCATGTGTGGGTCATGAGCATTAGCATCCCATGGTAGGTAGTTGTGTGATTAAAATGTAGATTCCTTGGTCCCTGCCCCAAACTTACTAAATAGGCTTTTGTGGGTTGTAGCCTATGGATCTACATGTTTAACAAAATTCAGAAAACCTATGCCTAATTACCTTTCAGCCTCCCTCAGCTAATGCTTCCCTCCCAAAGACGTGAGCACCACGTATACTGTTTTGCAGTCTCTCAACACATCATTCCTTTTCACAACTCCATGCCTCAGTAAATGTTTCTTTCCTGCCTGGAATGTGTTCTTACCCTTTGTGACTCAGCTGAAATTCACATCTGTGAAGTCTACCTTAGTTTGTGCATATCAAATAACAGATGTGTGTTTTTGTGATTCTTTACATTATGAACAGCATAAAGTATTTGCCATTGTTAGTATTATCCCATATGAGAAAAAAAAAAGACCAGAATTAATGCTCTTAAAACTAATTGAACAACAATATGTTTACATTAATGTTATCCATGCTCTCATTGATTTATGCAAATCAAATCATTTTCCACACACATACTAAAAAATCTTGAAGTCTACCTATATGGGGATGATCACGGATTGTCTCTGAAGAAATGAACACACATACAGAAATATATATGGAAGACTAAGAAATTATACCAATATCTAGTAAGGAGTAACTAAAAATTCACATTTTCTCCCTTCCATACTTTTATAACACCAGTACGTCTTTAAGTTATAGCACCCACAACTCTGTAATTCATCTTACTTTAAAATTGTGAGGTGTACTGGTTGTCAGTTTGTCATCTCTGAGCGCTAGGGGCCAACCTTGCTTTGCAGTGTTGAAACTGGACCTTCGTGTAGGTTTCTCCTTTGCCAGCAGGCTCAGTGTTAGGTGTTGTCGTTGGAGGGACACAGTAAGGCTTTTCTTTCGAGTGCTGGTGTGCCATTACAGATTGGCCTGTAGAAGGTCAGTCTCACCCCAACAACCTTCATGGATCAGTCTTAGCCCACATTTTCCTTCAAGTTTCTCTGCTGATAAAATGTCCCTACAGAACGCCTTTGGCCTACCCAGAACCTCCAGTGATTCTACCACTTGGTGAGGTGCTATGCTTCGATCAGCTCAGGACTTTTCCTTGTGGTAAATTTCTTCCATTTACAGCCCAAGTTCCTGTGGCAACCATGCCCTCTCCAGTGAGTTCTGAATCTCAGCCCTGGAACAGTGCTTGAGGGAGGACTCATAAGTTCTTAGTATTCTTTCTCCCATTGTTATTTCTGTACCCATTAGAATCTTCTTTATCACTTTTAGTAAGCCATCTTTTATTAATTTTTTATATTTAATTTATTCGAATTACTGGTTTGTGCAGGATCTCGATTTTATGGGGAAAAAAACTAACTGGTGTAGTTTTTGTCTCCCTGCTGATTGGATCCAGACTGATATACGGGGTATGCTGCTCATGAGAGATTTCTTTCAGAGTGGTAAATAAACTACGTCGTAGAACGTATATTGCAACGGGAAGGGTTATGTGTTAGAACTGTGGTTTACATTAATATATACAGTGTCAGGAGGAGCATAAAGAGGAAAACAGCATTGTGGCAAAGTAATCCTGTGGAAACCAGAGTGAGAGAGAGAGATTTGATAAAGTCTTGGTGATTGGCCTGAGTATGAAACCGGGGTGATGGTAGTGGGAATCTTTAGATTAATAAATATTGATTTATTCACTTGCTGTAAAATGTAAAGGGCACCCAGTTTCTCTTTCTGGAGGTAATTACTATGTCCAGATTCCCAGGACCTTTCCAGCCCTGTTCTGTAGTTAATGAGCTGATGTATAAATACCTCTTTTTCTTTCCCTCTCTTAACATAAATATTAGTATTCTTCTGTATCTTACTTTGTCCTCTTAATAGCGTATCTTTTTTCTGTCTTCTTAAAAAATTTGTTTTTAATTGAGGTAAACATTCATTATATAGTAAATGTCTTGTTCCTTTTAACTGGCTGCATACTCCGTCAACCTATGGCTGTGCCAACACTGAAGAGAGTCTGGGTTGAGTACAGTCTTTTTGCCATTATAAACAGGGTTGCAGTGAACATTCATGTGTATACTTCTTTGTACATATGTATGGGTGTATCCTGGATAAATTTCTAAAAGTGACTGGGTTGGAGGTCATTTTTTTAAACTTTTAATTTCGAAATAATTATAGATTTCATAAGAAGTTGCAAAAATAGGACAGAGAAGCCCCAACCCCCCTTCACCTAGTTACTCCCAGTGGTAGTCTCTTACGTAACTAGTACAGCATGGCATATCATATCAAACCAACACATTGGCACAATCCACAAACCTTATTCAGATTTCACCGTTTTAACATTCCCTCACGTGTATATGTGTGTGTGTGTGTGTGTGTGTGTGTCTGTGTGGTTCTATGTGGCTTTATTAGGAGTAGATTTGTATAACCACAGCTACAAGCAAGATGCAGAACTGTGCCATTAACACCAAGACCCCTTGTGCTACCTCACAGTCACAGCAAACCTCCTCCTCTTATCACCACCACATTCTTAACTCGTGACAACCAGCCAATCTGTCCTCCATCTCTGTAATTTTGCTATTTTGAGAATATAATAGAAATCATATAGGATGTAACCTTTGAGATGGGCTTTTTTCACTCACCATAATTCCCTTGAAGATCCATCCAAGTTGTTGCATGTATCAATAGTTGTTCCTTTTTATTTCTGAGTGATGTTCCATGATACGAATGTACTGCAGTTTGTTTAACCGTTCACCCACTGAAGGCCATTTGGGTTGTTTCTAGGTTTTAACTATGGCAACCAAAGGTGCTATGAACATTCATGCACACGTGAATCTGTAGGCATAAGTGTTTATTTTGCTGAGATAAAAGCTCAAAATGCAGTTGCTGAGTTGTATGGTATTGTATGTTTGTTTTTTTTAAGAAACTGCCAAATTATTTTCCAGAATGACTGTACCACTAGTATATTCTCACTAGCAGTACATGAGAGATCTAGTTTCTGCAAATCCTCTCCAGCATTTAATATTGTCAGGATTAAAACAATGTTTGTTACTTGTTCTAATGGGTATTTGGTGATATAACATCATGGTTTTAGTTTGTCCCTAACAGCCAAAGATGTTGAGCATATATTCAGGTATTAATTTGCTATCCGTAATATATATTCTCTTTGGTGTAATGTCTGCTCATTTTTTTGGCCCACTGTGTAATTAGATATATATATATGTATTTACTGTCGAGTTTTGAGAGTTATTTATATAGGCAGCCCTCACTTTGCACAGTTCCAATATGTATGACTCCCACTTCCCATGGCGTAAATGGTTGAAATTGAAGTTACCGTGACATATTAACTGTGAGTGATTGCATACAGTACTACTTCTTCAGTCTACAAATCACAATATAACAAATGTGTATACGATCAGTGACCAATCACTTCTTTGAAAGTCTGTTCATGACTGACCATTACACATCTCGTATTAACACAGAAAGCAAATGTTTGGTTTTGTTGCTTCCTTGTCTCCCTGTAATAAACCCACTTGACATTTTACAAAAAAGGATAATTGAAAGACTTGGCCACAGAGATGAAAGTACAGAACATAAACAAAAAGTTACAAAACTGGAAGTGAAATTTGAATTAACCGTTTGTGGAATTTTAGATGAAATGATTGAGAATGTTGATCCTGCTGCCATTCAGGCAAGAGACTCTACATATGCATGCAGCCAGAGAAATTTAGTGACAGCAAAACTGTTGACATAAGGAAAAAGGAAGATGTTCTGAAGAAGTGAAATATATCTTCACATTTAAGGAATTCTTAAAGATATCTCATGACATTGAAAATGAAAAGGTAAAACGTCAAAAGCTGATCCAAACTTAGGAATATGACAATTCACCAAGCAAAGAAAGGATGCTTCCTGTATTGTAAGTTATATCATGAGAAGACACTGCTTAAACTATTACTGATGTTTTTTACGAAGATATAGATCACTTTAATTCTAAAAGTTTCTAATGCTTTAAAGTGTACTAAGTAAATATTAGTTTTACTACTTTTAAAATTTACCTGTACATTTGTTGCCAATAATAAAGTTTTAACAAAATTTTAAAGGCCATAAAACAGTCATAACCTTTCCCACTAAGGTTTAGATTGTGTTGTGTGGTTTCAGCTTGTATGGCCATTTTTATGGTCCCACTGCTGTGCAAAGCAGGGAGCAAGTGCCTGTGTATTCAAGATACAAGTCCGTTGTCACATTTGTTTAGCAAGTATTTTCTCTCATTCTGTAGCTTGTCTCTTCATCCTCTTAACAGGGTCTTTAATAGAGCAAAGGCTTTAGTTGAGATGGAGTGCAATTTATCTTTTTTTTTTTTTTTTTTTTTTTTTGAGACATAGTCTTGTTCTATCGCCCAGGCTGGAGTGCAATGGCATGATCTGGGCTTACTGCAACCTCCACCTCCTGAGTTCAAGTGATTCTCCTGCTTCAGCCTCCCAAGTAGCTGGGATTACAGGTGCCCACCACCATGCCTAGCTCATTTTTTGTTTTTAGTAGAGACGGGGTTTCACCATGTTGGCCAGGGCTGGTCTCCCTGACCTCGTGATCCACCCGCCTTGGCCTCACAAAATGCTGGGATTATAGGCATGAGCCACCATGCCTGGCCAATAGTGCCTTTTGTGTCATATCTAGGACCTTTTTTTTTTTTTTTTTTGAGGCAGTCTCACTCTGTCACCCAGGCTGGAGTATAATGGCACGATCTCATCTCACTGCAACCTCTGCCTCCCAGCTTCAGGTGATTCTCTTGCCTCAGCTTTCCAAGTAGCAGGGATTGCAAGTGCCTGCCACCACGCCCAGCTAATTTTTGTATTTTTTTAGTAGAGGCGTTTCACCACATTGGTCAGGCTGGTCTCGAACTCCTGACCTCCGGTGATCCACCCACATTGGCCTCCCAAAGTGCTGGGATTACAGGTGCGAGCCACCGTCTGGCCAGAACTCTTTACCTAGTTATAGGTCCCAAAGATTTTCTCCTTTGTTTTATTTTAAAAGTTTTATAGGTTTATGCTGTAGGTTTACTTGTTCAAACCTATGATCCATTGTGCATTGATTTTTATATAAGATATGAGGCTTGTATTATTTTTTAAGTTTTTTGTTTGTTTTTGCCTGTAGGTGTCAGTTGCTTTAGAACCATTTGTTGAAAAGACAATCCTCCCTCCACTCACAATCCTTCCTTTGCACCTTTGTCAAAAATGAGCTATCCATCTATGTGTGGGTCTATTTCTGCGTTCTCTAATGTGTTCCTTTGATTTGGTATTTAACCTCTCAGTAGTATGCTGTCTTGATTACTGTAGCTGTATTGTAAGATATAGTATTGGGGAGAATGTTTCCTCCCATTTTATTCTTTTTAAAAATTGTATTAGCTAGTCTAATTATTTTGCCTTTCCATGTAAAGTTTTAAAGAAACTTGTTTATACAAGATATTTATATGAAATATCTTGCCAAGATTTGGATAGAAATTATGTTAAACTTACAGATCAATTTGGGAAGAACTGCCATTTTTACTGTCTTCTAATCCATGAACATAATTTGTGCATCATCTCCACTTACTTAGGTTTTCTTTAGTTTCTTTCATCAGCATTTTATAGTTTTCAGCATATGATTCTTTTCAAGTTCTGTTATATTTATACCTAAATATTTTTTGAGCACTTGTAAATGACAGTTTTTAAAATGTCAGTTTCCATATGTTTATTGCTAGTATATAGAAATGTAATTGATTTTTAATGTTGATTTTATACCCTTGCTAAACTCATTTAATAGTTCTAGAAGTTATTTTCACTGATTTATTGCTATTTTCTATGCAGATCATTATGTCATCTACAAATGGGTCCAGTTTTATTTTTTTCCTTTTTAATCTGTGTACATTTTATTTGTTTTTTCATGCCTTATTGTACTGGTTAGAAATTCTGTTACTATGTCGAATTAGAGATGTACTACTTCAAAAAAAAAAAAAAAAAACTACAAAAACCTACAGTCAAAATCTATACCAAGCATTATAACTCAAAATACCCATATGGTCTGGCAAGTAACATGTGTAAATTGGGCTGATTAAAATAATAGGAGTTGGTAGGAATGCAGCATACTGAAGAATGTGTATACCTCCTAAAAGGAATCAAATCCAATGCTTTTAAAAGTACTGTTTGTTTACCAGCCAAACAAAATGTATTTTTAAAACAGGATTTGGCTTTGGTGGTCTCTAAGTGTCTGTATAGAGTTGCATTCAAAGAAAACACAGCTCCACCTCCACGAGCCCTAAGCAATTATTTAGATTCTACATTTACCAAGTATGGACACTACTTTTGGGGGATTACTATCAGAATCATGTGAGTTAAGGGTTAAGACTAAGTTGGCAATGAATGTTACATTGCTTAGCTATTCATACATAACATACCACTCACAAACCATTATTGCTTTTTAGTCTGTATGGACAATCAGTTTCTTCTGGGCTTGCTGTTAATCTGGGCTTGTTTAGCTAATCATGGCTGGATTATGCATACATCTGCAGTAAGCTGGTAAGTTGTCTGCAGCCTGGCTATTCCAGAATGGACTCATTCTTATGTCTGGAGTTAGCTTGCTCGTAACTGGAGCAATAATAGGTAATTAGGCTGCATGTTTCTCATCCAGTGGAAGGATGCAGGCATGTTCTCACAGCAAAGACTGGGAACCAAGGGAGAGCAGAGGCTGGTCTCAAAATTGTCACACTTTAATTTTTCCCACTTTCTGTTGGCTGTAGCAAGTGACAAGTCCAGCTTGGATTTAAAAGTAAGGAAATAAATTTTACTTCTTGTTTGGAGAAGTTTCAAAGTCATATTATGAGGAAGGTAGAAATAGGGAGGTCATTAATTTGGTCCATCAATCAATGTACTGCAAGCATGTAGGTTCTCCTTAAGGTTTGAGATTATTGTTCATCTTTTCATTTCCTTATCAGAAAAATTCCTTGTACACAGTAATATGTGCTCATGTAGTTATATGTATCTACTTATTAATTCTTGTAACCCTATGAGATTAGTACTCTTACTCTCATTTTGCAGATAAGGAAAGTAAGGCACAGAGAAGAAACTTGCTTATGGCCACACAGCTAGGAATCACTACATTTTCATGTATTATCCATAATTGTCAGACCTAGGAGTATTATAATACTATTGATAAGAATTGTTATTTTCCATCTCCATTTCCAAACAGATGCCCTTTGACTGGAAGAGCTGTCATTCTGTTGTGAAAATATAGGACTTTAACTTAACTATTTGCAAGCTGTAGCTTTGCATTTTTGCATGGAAATATCAACAATGATATCACCAAATATAGTCTACATTTTCCTCAAAAGATATAGCTGTGAATCTGCTTAAGTACTTATATAAGTCCTTGGTCAAACCACATCATGGAAGTAGGATTACAATTAGCTTAAACTATTTTAATATAGATATTTAGAGCTGACCTTGTTACCTATACAATAACTTCAATATGTATACGGTGAAATTAGTAAAACTTCTAGTAGAACTTCCTGAAACTAAAAACAGTATTCCCAAGTTAATGAGTTAATTGCTTTGGTGAATGAGTTTATGTAAGACAGTCCATTAAATGTTAGCTAATGCCTACAAAATACAATTATTTTGATTTGGGTCAGTTATACCTTCTAACACTAGCTATTTAACAAGTTTAATTGCATTTAAAAAATTTTTCTCATCATAGACAAATCATATCAATATTATAGAGACATGAGGTTTCCTGCAGTAAACTTGCTTCCAAATTCACTAATTGTTCTTAGTTGTCTGCTGAAACAATTCAAACAAGTAAAAAGTAGACTGTGAATTAAAGTACAGTCCTACACCTTAATTCTGTATAATATCAAACCTAATTCCTCTGATACAGACAGGAATACAATTCCTAATCTATTTCCAACAGGGGTAATTAATAATATACTCCAAAGTTATCCTACACTGTATTGAAGCCTCATACCTGATTGATGATCATAGATGGTTCCTGTGTATAGAATGAAGGATGATGAAAAGTTTACGAATGCTCCAAAGAACCTTGAGTATCTTCTAAGAGAAAGGCATGATACAGTAGTGATGAATACTAGAATTATTGTGCTTCAACCTGTATTTTATACTTGAGAGGGAAAGAGAGGTTATAATAGGTCAAGGGAAATTTTCAAAAATTAAATTGAACCTTACACAAATGTCCTGCAAATTGCTAAATTCCTCTTCTCTTCCTATTTGTGTATAGTGTTATTGGTTTCCTAGGGCTGCAGTAAAAAGTGCTACAGACTGGATGGCATAAACAACAGAAGCTTATTTTCTCATAGTTCTGGAGGCTGGAAGCCTAAGAGCAAGATGTCACCAGGGTTGGCTGCTTCTGAGCCCTCTCTACTTGGTTTGTAGATGACCATCTTCTTGTTCCTTCATGTGGTGCTTCGTCTCCTAATGACTTCATTTTAAGTTAATTACCTCTTTAAAATCCTATCTTTAAATATAGTTACACTCTGAGGTACTGGGGGTTAAGAACCTCAACATACGAATTTTAGGAAATACAATTCAGTCTGTAAGCATTGGATAGGAAAAAGGCGCTGTACTTTCCTACAGAACCTTAGAAACTCTTCAAATTTAAATTTCTACAAAATGTATTTTTATAAATGCAATCTATAAATTCATCATTATTAGTGCTATCAGTATGTTAAGTAAGCCTAGCTTGTGATGTGGCCAAATAGCAATTTTTCTTGTGTAATCTTTTATTTTTCTTCAGATGAAAATGGTAGCAAGCCCTTCTCTTTTCAGTTCCCTCTCAGATAACAATACTATAGTTAAAGTCATAATACAATCTTAATTCAGATATTAAAATATATAGGCAGTCAGAACTCTGGAACTTGATTATCAATCACATGCTCAACCCCCTTCTTGCTCATTGAAAACACATAGTGGGTGGGGGGACAGTGGTTGGCAGCTTCTCTATATTTTTTATCCTTTCTCTACCTAGTCCCTTCTCCCAGTGCTGACCCCTCCAAGGCTGGAGCTAGGAGGGAGGAAAGGTAGAAAAACAGAAAGTTCCTATGTGAACTGGACCCTTGGGGAGTTGACCTCATACTCATTGATCATATCATAGGTTAAAAGGAGACTGTTTCTTGTGGGTATTTTTTGTCCACTCTCAGTTCCCTTCTGGGTATCTCTCTTTAGTTCCTGTGGACTGGGAAACTGCCTGGGTCTATAGCTGGTGGCCCCTTCAAATGCCTTTCTCTACTCCTAGGAATATAGTGTTTACTTTCAACTTCTCATTTTCCATGGTCACTCTGCTTCACCAGGAGACCCAAGATAACTCACACCAACTCCCTCTGCCTTATAACCAACATCTGATCTGCACAACTGTGGCTCACGCTGCTATCCGTGTTGGCTATCTTAGCATGAGCTAGCTCAGGTTCTTCGAAGACCTGCACCTGCATGAAATGTTGCTCTAGTTCTCCTTGTGGTCTCACAAGCATGAAATTCCCTCACTATCCTTGAAGTGAAGGAAGTACCACCTGCCCTACACTTCCCACCTCTCTTGTCCCTCAGTCACAACATAGCAGCTCACTCTCTCCAAAGGTGAACATCTCAAAAGTATTCCCCTCTCTGCAGATCCGTCTGTATTATTCTTACTGTGTGAGGCAGCTCGAGACTCCAGGAGCAACTTCGTGATGCCGTCTTTGTAAATTATGCAAATGGTAATTGGGTTTTGGAATTCCATATATACTGTATCTTCTGACTTCAAAACTTTAGTTTTAAAATTCTGTTACATTTCTTTATTATCTGGGTCTTCTTCAGATGAAAGCCATCAGAATTTCTAAAGTTATCAGTGTGGAAATAGCAGCTTATCTGAGGCCTTCTAGGCCACAATAAGAGGCACATACGATGTAATCTTTTCTGGGTTATAAATGAGAGAAAAATATTTTTCACTGGAAAGCTCAGAAAGTATTATTAGTGGTTTATATTAGTTTACATTCTACATGGTCATGCTAATATTCTGTACCTAAACACTGGAAAATTACTTCAAATTTATTATTTGGCCTGCCAGCTTAAGTGATGAAAAAGACTTAGTCCTTTGCCTAATGGGGGGATGAAGGCAGCAAACCACTTTGCCATGTATGTCCCTATGCAACAATCCTGCATGATCTGCACATGAACCCCAGAACCTAAAGTACAAAAAAAAAAAAATTGTCAGAGGAAAAAAAAAAAAAAACATTTCTAAGAGAAGAATCTGATTTCTTAGTCACTTGAGTAAACAAAATTTGCCTTTTATCAGTTTAGAAATGTGGAGAATAACAATCAGTTTAGCAAAGTTATTGATAGCTGTGGCTTTTATGTGCAAAATACTTTTCTGTAAAAATATACTTAGCTCTTTTTTAAAAGGATATGTTTATTAAGCCCTTAAAAGAAATTAAGCCCTAGAATTTAAAATTAAACTTACAACAGTCATCTTCTTATAAACTCCTCTCATTACTGTAATTTTCTAGTTATTTTATTTCTCACTTCAACTGGAAAAATTTCTCATTTTCTCAATATTGGTGACGCTTTTAGCCCTTTTATTATCAGTAGCTAGTATTTCAGAGGAAGAGTAGCTTTTACTGTGTACCAAAGCACATCAAACTTTATTATTTTAAGACAATAGGCAATTATTATTTTTCATGATTCTGTGGGTTGGTGGGACAGTTTTTCTCGTCTGGACTGGCTTGGTATGGGCTGGATAGTCTCCAGTGGCATCACCCATGTGACTGGCCATTGTTAGGCTCAGCTAAGACAACCAGCCTGTTGCATGTGGTGGCTCATCTTTCAATAGGTTGTAACAGGCTTATTCATGTGGTGGTCTCAGGAATCTAGAAAAACATGGAGAAAGTACAAGCCCTAATGCACAAGCACTTTTCACACATCTAGTTACATCATGGATACTCATGTCCTATTGGCCCAAACAAATTCCATGGCTAAACTCAGATTCAAAAACAAATAAGTAGACCTATTTCTTAAAAGAAACAGCTGCAAAGTCACACTGTGATGGGGTGTGCCTCTGAGAAAGATATTTGTAGCCATTTTTGTAATTTACCACAGGTGTCTTAGCCTCATTTTCTCTCCTAGATTTTTCATGAGGCTGCCCTTGAAAACAAAAACAACATCTTGGTAAAGCAAATATACTCAACTTTAGAATCTGTATTTTGTTATATTTTGCCTTCTGAATAAAGTCGTATGTTCTCATTACCCACTTTGTGTTTTCCTTTATATTCATTCTTAATCAACATATCCCTTTGATTGTAGGGTTTAGTGCCCGCAATCCATTAGCAATTACAACAACTAAAACAAGGCTGTTTCTTTTTTTCTGTATGTACTGTTGGGTGACAAGAATAAAATTTTGATTTACAGTTAGCAAAATGAAAATTTAAAAACGGAAATAACTGGCAAATATGCTTTAAAACTACTGTTTAAAAAACTATTGTACCTATGCAATTGAGGTTAATTGAAAAAACATTTATCGAGGCTCTCTCTATGCTACACTGTGTTCAGATACTGAGAATACAGTGAAGAAAATGAATAATGACCCTACTTTAACAAAGTTTAGATCTAGTTGGGGAAGGCAGATAATAAGCAACTACATAAGGTAATTTCATATTTTTATTTTAAAAATAAGCAATAAATATGTTTTGAGAAACAGTATTAGGTATCACAGCCACTTGAGTGTATCAGTTGCTCATTAAATTTATTAGTTGAATTGCTGATTCCATATAATGTCAAAGTGTGCAGAAATCAATTTTGAACTTACATGAGTAAAAAAAAAAAGGCTGGCAAATAGGGGCATACAGTTCTAAATATAATATAGCTGTTTCCTACTCCTGTTTTGGGAAATCTGAGGAAATAAAATAATGCAAGTGCATGTATACAGTAAGCATATTTATACGCTAGTGGTTTTTGGTACAAATTGCATTATGTTACATGCGTAACTTCTTTAGTGATATTTGTCAGGTTTTGGTGCACTCATCACCTGAGCAGTATACACTGCACCCTATTTGTAGTCTTTTATCCCTCACCTCCCTCCCACTCTTCCTACCAAGTCCCCAAAGTCCATTGTATCATTCTTATGCCTTTGCATTCTCCTATCAGTGAGAATATACAATGTTTGGTTTTCCATTCCTGAGTTACTTCACTTAAAATAATAGTCTGCCATCTCATCCAGGTCACTGTAAATGCTGTTAATTCATTCCTTTTTAATGGGTGAGTAATATACCATCACACACACAGACACACACACACACGCACACACACACATACACAGTTTTTTTATCCACTCATTGATTGATAGGCATTTGGGTTGGTTCCATGATTTTGCAATTGTGAATTGTGCTGCTATAAACATGCTTGTGCAAGTATCTTTTTCATATAATGACTTCTTTTCCTCTGAGTAGTTAATAGTGGGATTGCTGGATCAAATGGTAGTTCTCCTTTTAGTTCTTTCAGGAATCTCCACGTTGTTTTCCATGGAGGAATGTTTTCCAGTTTACATTCCCACCAGCAGTGTAGAAGCATTCACTGATCACCACATCCACACCAACTACTACATCCACACACATCACCACATCTACTCTTTTTTGATTTTTTGAATATAGCCATTCTAGCAGGAGTGAAGTGGTATCGCATTGTGGTTTTGATTTGCGTTTCCCTGGTCATTAGTGATGTTAAGCATTTTTCATATGTTTGTTGGTCATTTGTGTATCTTCTTTTGAGAATTGTCTATTCACGTCCTTAGCCCACTTTTTGATGAGATTGTTTGCTTTTTTCTAACTGATTTGTTTGAGTTTGTTGTAGATTTTGGATTTTAGTCCTTTGTCAGATGTATAGATTGTGAAGATATTCTCGCACTCTGTGGGTTGTCTATTTACATTGCCGACTGTTCCTTTTGCCTTGCAAAAGCTCTTTATTTTAATTAGGTCCCCTATTTGTGCTTATTTTTATTGCATTCCCCTTGGGTTCTTGGTCATAAAATCCTTGCCTATGCCAATGTCTAGAATAGTTTTTTCTGTTGTTATCTTCTGGAATTTTTATAGTTTCAGATCTTAAATTTAAGTCCTTAATCCATGTTGGGTTTAGTATAAGGTGAGAGATGAGAATCCAGTTTCATTCTCCTACGTGGCTATCCAATTATCCCAGCACCATTTGTTGAATAGAGTGTCTTCTCCCCACTGTATGTTTTTGTTTGCTTTGTTAAGGATCAGTAGGCTGTAAGTATTTTGGTTAATTTCTGGATTCTCTATTCTGTTCTGTTGGTCTATGTGCCTATTCTTATACCAGTACCGTGCTATTTTGGTGACTATGGCCTTATAGTATAGTTTGAAATCAGGTGGTGTGATGCCTCCAGATTTGTTCTTTTTGCTTAGTCTTGCTTTAGGTATGTGGGCTCTTTTCTGGTTCTATCTGAATTTTAGAGTTGTTTTTTCCAATTCTGTAAAGAATGATGGTGGTATTTTGATGGGGACTGTGTTGAATTTCTAGGTTGCTTTTGACAGCATGGTCATTTTTATGATATTGATTCTACCCATCCATGAGCATGGGATGTGTTTCCATTTGTTTTTGTTACCTATGATTTCAACTCCTTTGTTAGATATTTTCCTAAGTTGTTTTTTTGTTGTTCTTGTTGTCGTTTGTTGTTTTGCAGCTATTGTAAAAGGCGTTGAGTTCTTGATTTGATTCTCCGCTTGGTCACTGTTGGCATATAGAAGAGCTACTGATTTGTGTACATTAATTTTGTATCTGGAAACTGCTGAATTCTTTCATCAGTTCTGGGAGCTTTCTGGAGGAGTCTTTAGGGTTTTCAAGTTACACGATCACATCATCAGAAAACAGTGACAGTCTGACTTCCTCTTTACCAATTTGGATATCCTTTATTTCTTTTCTCTTGTCTGATTGCTCTGGCTAGGACTTCCAGTCTATGTTGAAGAGGAGTGGTAAAGAGTGGGCATCCTTGTATTCTAGTTCTCAAAGGGAATGCTTTGAACTTTTCCCCATTCAGTATATGTTGGCTGTGGGTTTCTTATAGATGGTTTTTACTATATTGAGGTATGTTCCTTGTATGCTGATTTTGCTGAGAGTTTTAATCATAAAGTCATGCCGGATTTTTTCGAATGCTTTTTCTGCATCTGTTGAGATGATCATGTGATTTTTGTTTTTAATTCTGTTTATGTGGTGTCCACATTTATTGACTTGCATATGTTAAACCATCCCTGCATCCCTGGCATGAAACCCACTTGATCATGGTGGATTATCTTTTTGATATGTTGTTGGATTCGGTTAGCTAGTATTTTGTTAAGGATTTTGGCATCTATATTCTTCAAGGATATCAGTCCATAGTTTTCTTTTTTGGTTATGCCCTTTTCTGGTTTTGGTATTAGGGTGATGCTGGCTTCATAGAATGAATTAGGGAGGGTTCCATTATTCTCTATCTTGTCAAATAGTGTCAAAATGATTGGTACCAATTCTTCTTTGAATGTCTAGTAGAATTCTGTCATCAATCTTTTGGGTCCTGGACTGTTTTGTGTTTGTAATTTTTAAATTACCATTTAAATCTTGCTGCTTGTTATTGGTCTGTTCAGGGTATCTAATTCTTCCTGATTTAAGCTAGGAGGGTTGTATTTTTCCAGGAACTTATCTGTCTCTTCTAGGTTTTCTAGTTTATGCATGTAAAACTAGTTCGTAGTAACCTTGAATGATCTTGATTTCAGTGGTGTCAGTTGTAATACATCCTGTTTTTGTTTCTTAGTGAGGTTATTTGGATTTTCTCTCTTCTTCCTTGGTTAATCTTGCTAATGGTCTATCACTTTTATTTATCTTTTCAAAGAATCAGCTTTTTTTTTTCATTTATCTTTTGTATTTGTTGTTGTTGTTTCAATTTCATTTAGTTCTTCTTTGACCTTGGTTATTTTCTTTCTTCTGCTGGGTTTGGGTTTGGTTTGTTCTTGTTTCTCTAGTTTCTTGAGGTGTGACCTTAGAATGTCAGTTTGTACTCTTTCAGTCTTTTTGATGTTGGTGTTTAGGGCTATGAACTTTCCTCTTAGCACTGCCTTCACTGCATCCCAGAGGTTTCAATAGGTTGTGTCATTATTATCGTTCAGTTTGAAGAATATTATAATTTCCATCTTGATTTTGTTTTTGACCTAATGCTCATTCAAGAGCAGGTTATTTCCAGGTATTTGCATGGTTTTGAAGCTTCCTTTTGGAGTTGACTTCCAGTTTATTTTACTTTGATCTGAGAGAGTGGTTGATATAATTTCACTTGTCCTAAATGTATTGACGCTCATTTTATAGCCTATCATATGGTCTATCTTGGAGAAGATTCCATGTACTGTTGAATAGAATGTGTATTCTGGCCGGGAGTGGTGGCTCATGCCTGTAATCCCAGCACTTTGGGAGGCTGAGGCGGGCAGGTCATGAGGTCAAGAGATCAAGACCACCTTGTCCAACATGGTGAAACCCCATCTCTACTTAAAAATACAAAAATTAGCTGGGCGTGTTGGTGCGTACCTATAAGTCCCAGCTACTCAGGAGGCTGAGGCAGAATTGCTTGAACCTGGGAGGCAGAGGCTGCGGTGAGGCAAGATCGCCCCACTGCACTCCAGCCTGGCATCTGGTGACAGAGCAAGACTCTGTCTCAAAAAAAAAAAAAAAAAAAAAAAAAAAGAA
>NW_022437072.1:1163550-1234234 GCF_009761245.1 Sapajus apella
TGTCAGTGGAGTCATGAAGTCTGCCACTATTATTGTGCTGCTGTCTATCTCATTTCTTGGGTTTATTAGTAATTGTTTTTTAAATTTGGGAGCTCCAGGGTTAGGTGCATATAGGTTTAGGATTGTGATATTTTCCTGTTGGACAAGGCTTTTTACCATTATGTAATGTCCCTCTTTGTCTCTTTTAACTGCTGTTGTTTTAAAGTTTGTGTGATATAAGACTAGCTATCCCTGCTGCTTTTGCTGTCCATTTGGCTGAAGTGCCTTTTTCCACCCCTTTAAGTTTGTGTGAGTCCTTCTGTGTTAGGTGAGTCTCCTGAAGGCAGCAGTTAGTCGGTTGGTGAGTTCTTATTTTTTTTTAAATATATATTTTATTGCATTTTAGGTTTTGGGGTACATGTGAAGAACATGCAAGATTGTTGCATAGGTACATACGTGGCAATGTGGTTTGCTGCCTTCCTCCCCATCACCTATATCTGACATTTCTCCCCATGGTATCCCTCCCCAACTCCCCACCCCCCACTGTCCCTCTCCTAGTTCCCCCCCACAGACCCCAGTGTGTGATGCTTCCTCCCTGTGTCCATGTGTTCTCGTTGTTCATCACCCACCTATGAGTGAGAACATGTGGTGTTTGATTTTCTGTTCTTGTGTCAGTTTGCTGAGAATGATGGTTTCCAGGTTTATCCATGTCCCCACAAAGGACACAAACTCATCGTTTTTTTTATGGCTGCATAATATTCCATGGTGTCTATGTGCCACATTTTCCCTGTCCAGTCTATCATCGATGGGCATTTGGGTTGGTTCCAGGTCTTTGCTATTGTAAACAGTGCTGCAATGAACATTCGTGTGCATGTGTCCTTATAGTAGAACGATTTATAATCCTTTGGATATATACCCAGTAATGGGATTGCTGGGTCAAATGGAATTTCTATTTCTAGGTCCTTGAGGAATCACCACTCTGTCTTCCACAATGGTTGAACTAATTTACACTCCCACAGTTAGTGAGTTCTTATCCATTCTGTGGTTCTATATCTTTTAAATGGAGGATTTAGACCCATTTATCTTCAATGTTAGTATTGGGATGTGCAGTTTTGTTGCATTCATCATGCTATTTATTGCTTGTGTACTTTATTTTTTGTTTTTGCTTTTTAACTTATATTTTTGTTTTATAGGTCCTGTGTAATTTATGCTTTAAAGCGATTCTGTTTTGATGTGTTTCCAGTATTTGTCTCAAGATTTAGAGCTTCTTTCAGCAGTGCTTGTGGTGGCGGCTTGGAAATGGCAAATTCTCTCAGAATTTGTTGGTCTGAAAAATACTGTATCTTTCCTTCATATATGATGCTTAGTTTCACTGGATACAGAATTCTTGGCTGATAATTGTTTAGTTTGAGGGGGCTGAAGATAGGGCCCCAGTCTTTTCTAGCTTGTAAGGTTTCTGCCTAGAAATCTGCTGTTAATCTGATAGGTTTTCCTTTATAGGTTACCTGGTGCTTCTGTCTCACAGCTCTTAAGATTTTTTTCCTTCATCTTAACTTTGGGTAACCTGATGACAGCGTGCTGAGGTGATGATCTTTTTGTGTTGAATTTTCCAGGTGTTATTTGTGCTTCTTGTATTTGGATGTATAGGTCTCTAGCAAGGCCAGGGATGTTTTCCTCGATTATTCCTCCAAATATGTTTACCAAACTTTTAGAATTCTCTTCTTCCTCAAGGACACTGATTATTTTTACGTTTGGTTGTTTAACATAATCCCAGACTTCTTGGAAGCTTTGTTCATATTTTTTGAATTCTTTTTGCTTTGTCTCTGTTGGATTGGGTTAATTTGAAGACCTTGTCTTCAAGCTCTGAATTTATTTCTTCTACTTGTTCAATTATATTTGTGAGACTTTGCAGAGCATTTTGCATTTCTATAAGTGTGTCCAATGTTGTCTGAATGTTTTAAAATGTTTTATTGTTTTTTCTTTAAGCTATCTATTTCCTTAAATGTTTCTCCCTTCACTTCTTGTGTCTTTTTTTTTGGATTTCCCTGCATTGGGCATCACCTTTCTCAGGTGCCTCCCTGATTAGCTTAATGAGTAACATCCTGAATTCTTTTTCAGATAAATCAGGGATTTATTCTTGGTTTGGATTCATTTCTGGTGAACTAGTGTGATTTTTTTGGGGGTGTCAAAGAGCCTAGTTTTATCATGTTACCATGGTTGGTTTTCTGGTTCCTTCTCATTTGGGTAGGCTCTGTCAGAAGGAAGGTCTTCTGCTGAAGGCTGTTGTTCAGATTCTTTTGTCCCACAGGGTGTTCCCTTGATGTAGTACTCTCCCTCTTTTCCTATGGATGTGGCTTCCTGTGAGCTGAGCTGCAGTGATTATTGTCTGTCTTCTGGGTCTAGCCACCCAGCAAGCCTAGCCGGCTCTGGGATGGTACTGGGCATTGTCTGCACAGAGTCCTGTGATGGGAACTGTCTATGGGTCTCTCAGCTGTGGATACCAGCGCCTGTTCTGGTGGAGGTGGCCGGGGGGCTGGGGGAAGAGGGGGTAGTGCAATGGACTCCATGAAGATTCTTAGCTTTGGTGGTCTGATGCTCAATTTTTGTGCTAGTGGGCCTCTTGCCAAGAGGTGGCCATTTCCAGAGAGCATCAGCTGTGGCAGTATGAAGAGGATCCAGTGGTGGGCAGGGCCCTAGAACTCCTGATTATATGCCCTTTGTTTTCTGCTAGCAGGGTGGGTAGGGAAGAACCATCAGGTGGGGGCAGGGCTAGGTGTGTCTGAACTCAGGCTCTCCTCGGGCGGGCCTTGCTGCAGCTGAGCATTCGGGGTTTCTCCCAGGTCCTGCAGAAGCAGTCAGCCTCCTTCACAGAGTCTGTGGGTCCTCTTGGGATTGCTGATTTGTTCTTGAAAAGTTCACAATGCAAGCCTCCAAATGCTGCTCTGTCCCAGTTGGAGCTGCAATCTAGTCCCTCCTCCTGTTTGCCATGATGACTCAAAGTCCATTTTAAGTTGGATTTAAACATAAAGGGAAAAGCCTTTGAGGGCCATGGGAGAGCTCATAGAATTGGAAAGAAGGGTAAAGAATGCGAATCAGAAAAGAGAAGCAGAAGAATTTGAATGGGTTTGGGTTGGTGTGTGTAGCAGGTAGAATGCGCTAAGGGCTAGGACTCTTTCTCTTTCCCTGTATCTATGAATGTCCATTTTCATGTAACTTTGCAGTATTCTCCCTCCACTTCAGATGTGTCTTTCTGTTCCACTCCTTGACTCTAGACTCACTTATGGACTTAGTCAATGGGATGTTAGTTAATATGACATAAGGAGAAGCTTGAAGAGTGTTTGCACAACAGTCCTTGTTTGCCGTTACTATTTTGTCATCACATGCCAAACGTGGGTGAACTCAGCCAAAAGAAGAACCATGTAACAAAGCCCAGCCTAAATCACTAATCTGCAGATTTATAAGTCCAAAGAAAGGCTTATTCTTTTAAGTCACTGAGTAGTTGGTTACATATATTATTGTGTCAAAAAAAAACAACCCATAATTGATATTTAAGACGAGTAACTGATGGATGCCTACTTTAGGAACATCTATTTTCAATCTCTTGTCTTCTGCTCAATATTCAAATTCTATTAATAGGTAAATTGACCTAGACTGGGCCATGTGCCCAAATGTTGGCTCGAAGAAAGCACATTGAAGTGGTGGTGGTGTTTGGGGTAAATACCCAAGGTTTGTCTTCTCACGCTAGTGAAATCGAGGATGTGGACACAAAAGTGAGTTTACGAGTGGAGGTTTTGTTAGGCAAAAGAAAGAGAAAAGAGAATAGTTCTTGGTGACATGCATGTGGTTTTATACAGCAGCTTAAGGAGGCAGTGTCTGATCTACATAGGGCCTGAAAGAGTTGTCAGAAGTGTGACATTTGCCTAGTGTGCAAAGAAGCTGCCCACCCCACCTTAATCTTTTATATATGCACATGGGTTTTCTACCTGGCCAGCGCCATGTTATCTGTTCCTTACTGTACATGGGATTGATAAAGAAGGGGAGATGGAGCTGCCATGTTGAACATGCCTGGTCCCCATTTAGCCTTTTCCTATTGGCACAGCTGCCAGCATTTACCTACCTTGCTTATTTATGTCTGCAGCTTGATTTTGCAGGCTGCTCTTCATTAGAAAAGAAAGGATTTGGGGAATGCTTTTGTTAAAAGGGAAACCTTACCAAGGACTCTCTTACCCCACTATCTGCCTAAATACTTTCTTTCTAGCTCCTGTATCAATATCGCTTTTATTGTTATTCTTACCAGACTTTATTTGAAGGAGGATGTGCTAATTCCCCTAAGAGGAAGCAGAATGAATATTGGTTTGCTAAAAATAACTATAAGGGCCTTTACTGAATAACACAGAGTATATGTTTAAAAAACATTTTATGATATTGACAAATATTTAAATGTTAGAATGTTTAAACAGAAAAAAAATGATATCTTATTTCTTTTAAGAGTCAGCTTGATTAGGAATGCATTTATTCATTCAATAAGCATTTACTGACCTGCTACCATGTATAAGGCACTGTGCTAGGGCTAGAGATCCAGAAATAGCAAATCCGTGGTATTTTTATTTCTACCCTCAAGATCATTGTCATTTGGAGAGATTAGCAATGAATCCTAAGATTACATGTAGAAGAGAGTGCTAAGTTGAAATACGTATGGGGTGAGGTAAGAAGGAGGTAGGTGGCTCCTACGTCAACCATGGGCTCTCAAAGATACAAGACAGGGCAATGCTTGGACTGATCTTGAAGGTGGATGACAATCAAGATTGCTCCAGGCGGAGGGTCCTCTATGTGCAAAGACAGGAAGGAATGAGGGAAAATGGGGAATCGAGGGAATTAATTTTATGTAATATAACCAGATCATAAAAGATTCTTCTTGAAATGTTAGGGGTGTAGGCTTTGTCTGGAGGGGATAGAAAGCTAGTGAGGAATTTTAAATAGAAGAATGACATGTTCATGTTTTTATTGTGGTAAAAAACATGTAACATAAAATTGACCAGCTTAACCCATTGTTAACAGTGCAGTTCTATAATATGAAGTACATTTATACTTTGAAAGCTCTCCAGAACCTTTTCACCTTCTGAATCTGAAACTCTATGCTCATTAAACAACTCTCTTTGCCCCCCTCCCCATGCCCCTGGTAACCGTTCTACTTTCTATTTCTGTAAATTGTGCTATTGAAATACCTCATGTAAATGGAATCATATAATGTCTTTTGTAACTGGCTTATTTCACTTAAAATAATGTCCTCAACGTTCATCCCTGCTGTAGCATATGGCAGGCTTTCTTTCCTTTTTAAGATGGAATAGTATTCCATTGTAAGTATGTGCCACATTTTGTTTATCCATTCATAAATCAATGGACATTTGGGTTGCTTCTACCTCTTGGCTGTTATGAATAGTGCTGCTATGGACATGGGTGAGCAAATATCAGCATGCTCATTTTGAGAAAGTATTCTGGCAGCAAGATAGTTGGAGGATGGGCTCAAGGGTTTGTGTCTGGAGGTGGGACCACCAGATGAGACAGCTTTTTATGCAAACAGTGGTAGCTGTGGGGATGGACATGCTGTGACAGATTTGAAAAAGATGCTTATACAATTGAAAGTACTTCCAGATTCAGAATTGGATGTTGTGAAGGAGGAGGAAATGAAGGAAAAGCAGGGCATACGGTTGGTCTATAGGTGGAGAACGAATAAAGACATTTGTTTTGAAGACTGTGTTTTCCTAGGGAAGGATTTGTGAGGAGAGGCTGTGCTTGAATGAACAGGAAGAGGACGAGACTGGAAAGAAACAGGGATGCATAAGTACTTCAACACCCAGACCTAACTCAACACCCAGACCTGACTCAACACCCAGACCTAATGCAACACCCAGACCTGACTCAACACCCAGACCTCATGCAACACCCAGACCTGACTCAACACCCAGACCTGACTCAACACCCAGACCTAATGCAACACCCAGACCTAACGCAACACCCAGACCTAATGCAACACCCAGACCTACCTCAACACACAGACCTGACTCAACACCCAGACCTAACACAACACCCAGACCTGATGCAACACCCAGACCTGACACAACACCCAGACCTGACGCAACACCCAGACCTGACGCAACACCCAGACCTGACGCAACACCCAGACCTGACTCAACACCCAGACCTCACAACACCCAGACCTGACTCAACACCCAGACCTGACACAACACCCAGACCTGACTCAACACCCAGACCTGACTCAACACCCAGACCTAACTCAACACCCAGACCTAATTTACATGCAGGGAAAAAAATCAGTCATGGGAACTGAGGGATTTATTTGTGACCAATTGTGTGTGTGTGTGTGTGTGTGTGTGTGTGTGTGTGTGTATGTATACTTGCAGTGTGAAAGAGCACTAACAGAAGAAATGTAAAAAGAGGCTTCCTTACTGTACGAAGCAACTTTTAGGTAGCTTGGGTTTAAGTGCCATTATCACAGGATCAGAGATTGTAGGCAATGCCAAAATACTCCAGTTCATCCCCAGCTTTGAAGCCTGTGAGCCTCAAATGCATGTGTGCACAGTATTGGAGGAATCCTGGAGACCAGAAAATGAAGAGGCTGAGCAAATCAAAATTATTTCTGCCAGAGTTATACATGAATAATAATGTGATCCAGGACTTGGTTTATTTTCTATTTATTTAGTGACAGGATGTTGCTCTGCCACCCAGGCTGGCATGCTGTGGTCTGATCATGGCTCACTGCAACCTTGAACTCCTGGGCTCAAAGGATCCTCCTGCCTCAGCCTCCCAAAGTGCTGGGTTTACTGGCTGAGCCACCACACCCAGCCTTAGTTTATATATAGTGCTTAGAGAATTAGCTAGCATCTTTAAAATGTGGGGTTTTTTTCAATGTTTAAAATTTTGCTACTGTAAACTTTTTCTATATATTTGGATTTGAAGTAAAGATTTAGAGTTTTTAAACCTTTTATCTGGAAATAATTTATGGAAAAGATGCAAAAAAAGTACTAAGAAAACCTATGTATCCTCTACTCAGATTACATAGTGGTAATATGGTATAACATTGTTAAAATTTATTTATTTTATTTTATTTTTTGAGACAGAGTCTCACTCTATTGCCCAGGCCAGAGTGCAGTGGCAAAATCTCAGCACACTGCAACCTCTGCCTCCCAGGTTGAAGCGATTCTCCTGCCTCAGCCTCCTGAGTAGCTGGGATTACAGGTGCACACCACCACACCTGGCTAATTTTTCTATTTTTAGTAGAAACAAGTTTTCACCATATTGGTCAGGCTAGTCTCGAACTCCTGACCTCAGGTGATCCGCCTGCCATGGCCTCCCAAAGTGTTGGAATTACAGGTGTGAGCTACCTCGCCTGGCCTAACATTGTTAACATTTAAGTGCTTTAACATTTGTGCTAATGTTCCCTCTCTAATTCTTTCTTCTCTCTCCAACCCCTAAACACAACCCTCACCACACACGTTTTCATGTCATTTGTAAGTAAGTTGCATATACCATTGTCTTAGTATTCCAGTGTGTAGTGGCTAAGAATAGGAATATTCTTTTATATAATCACAGTAAAGTCATTAATGTATGTAAATTTAATATTAACACAATACTTTAATCCATGTTCCAATTTTTTCAGTTAACACAGTAATGCTCTTTTTAATAGCATATTTTCCCTCCCGTACAGATCCAGTCTAGAATCATACATTAATTTGTCATGACCCTTTAATCTGAAAGAATTCTTCAGTCTCTTATGACACTAACATTTTTAAAGAATATAGTCTCTTCCTTTAAATGAAATGTTCCTCACTTCGGGTTTGTTAAACGTTTTCTCGAGACTAGCCTCAGATGGTGTTCCTGATAGAAATGTGATGTAAGTGGCCCTGAGTCCTTCTTGAGGTGCCACACCTGGGTGCACACAAGGACCATCTGCCCCTCTTCAGTGATGACGCTTCTGATCACTTGGCTCAGCTGCTGTCCAGCCTCTCCACTATGTGTTTACTACATTTTTCCTGTACATTTAGTAAGCAATTTGTGGGGAGATACTTTTAAGACTATGCAAATATCATGCTTCTCATGCAAATTTTCCTCCTAGATTTAGCATCCACTGACATTTCTTGCCTGAACTAATCTTTCCCATGATGATTACAAAATGATAGTTTTCCAGTTCCAACACTGTCTCCACATTTACCAGTTGGCAATCAGCAGTCTACTGTAAACAAGAGCCTTTCCTAATGTATGTCTATACTAATTTATTCATTATCAGTTTGGTCTCATGGATTCCTACTTTTTCAATGACTTATAATTTATTACTGTTCCATGTCTGGCCTGCGGGATCCCCTTCAAGCTGTCTCCTGGATCCGCAGGACATTCCCCGTCATGTTTTTGAGCACTTTCTTACCTTCTGCCATAAGCATCACAAGTTTGGCTTCGATAATCCGAATCATGCAATGTCATAAGACTAACATAAAATCTAATAATTTTGTTCACATAAGGAGTCATCATCTAGTCATCACGAAATTTATTAAAGAACTGCGTACATGTCACCACCAAAAGGCACACCATCATCTGAGAAAGCTACGGCTGCTACCTTAAGCTTATATCAATTGACAGAAAAATAGGCTGTAAATCACAGAAAATTTTGAAGTATTTTAATAAAAACTTCATTTTGGAAATGTTGCAAGTTTTCATTTGGTGGCCAAGTTTAAATGATATATTGCCTATTTTTAAAAATCTTCATAGAAATATAATTAAAGTTTTGAAGATAGAGTATCTCTGAGAAAGAATGCTTAACTAGTGGATCTCAAAAGGGTTTTCACTTTGTTTTTATTATTTTGTCATATTAGGATAGTTTAAACAGGTATTTGAGATTTCTTGAGAACTTTTGCCCTAGATGTTTCTTTTTGCATTTCTATAATTCAGCATCATATCAATATTTCATATGAATTGTCAAATTCTTCCATCTGTGTCTGTTTATTTTACACTGATGCTTTTCTTATCCTAACATGTTTTCCTGTCAACTTTGTCTACAAGAAAGAGAAATCAAAGTTACAGAGATCAGAGACCCTTGTCAGAGGTCTTATTTTAATAGACATATTTCTTGTGCCAAATTATTTGAATGGTGTTTGGAGTGAATTCTTCAGGGAAATATTTCTTCCCCGTGTGGGTTAAGATTTTTAACTTAGTCATAGTACCTTGTTGATTTTCTTTTTCTTACTACGTGTTTTGGAGGCAGAGTCCAGCTCTGTCACCCAGGCTGGAGTGCAATGGCGCGATCTGGGCTCACTGCAACCTCCGCCTCCCGGGCTCAAGCACTTCTCCTGCCTCAGCCTCCCGAGTAGCTGGGACTACAGACATGCACCACCACGCCTGGCTAATTTTTGTACTTTAGTAGAAACGGAGTTTCACCAGGTTGGCCCGGCTGGTCTTGAACTCCTGACCTCAAGTGATCCGCAAGCCTTGGCCTCCCAAAGTGCTGGGACTACAAGCGTGAGCCACGATGCCCAGCCAGTACCTTGAATAATTTTCTAACTCCGTCAAGATGAACAAACATGCAATAGTATGCTCTGCTAAAATGTAGTCTGATTTAGTCCCAAGAACTCTAGTTTAAAAAAATGTAGTTTAAAAAATCAATTTAGGAAGTATTTATAGAGTACTTACATGCACTTGGCACTGTGCTATTTTAGGACATCCAAAAAGTTCATATAATGTTCATTCCCATAAAAAGCTTAAGTCTTTTGGGTAATGTAAGACAATCAGATGGTAGATAATAATACCACTTAGATCCACGGGATTAAAGTAGAGCTACTCCTTCGATGGGGCCATGCCTTGAAATCATTCTCAGAGAGTACTATTTATTTATTGTTATGTAACGAAGTATCCTGACACACAGCTCCTTAAAACGACAAACAGTTATTGCCCCACAGTGTATGAGGGTCAGAAATCCAGGAGCAGCGTAGATGTGGTTGTGGCCCAGGGCCTCTCCTGCCGGGCAGTCCTCTCACACCTTCACTGGGGCCAGAGAGCCTACTTTCACGCACACTCATGTCATTCTGAGCGGGTCTCAGTCCTTTCTTGCCTGGTGGCTGGAGGCTTCAGTTCCTCTCCATGGAGGGCTGCCCACAACAGTGTAGCTTGCTTCCTCCAGAGCAAGGATCCAAGAGTGAAACAGAGAGACCCAGACTTTTTTATTACCTAACCTTCGAAGTAACATATTCTTTTGGTCACACAAGCCAATACCGGTCAATGTGGAGAGGACTACACAAATTTGAACCCCAGTAGGTGGGATTTATTGGGAACCATCTCAGAGGCTGGTTGTCAAAGGCAGGTGAGCTCACCCAGGAAGCACTTCTGGTCATCTAAGGCAGCTGGAGAAGTCAGCTCCTGTGTATCCACTGAAAGTCTAACGATCTTTTCTGCGGCCAGCTGGGCCATGTACAGTGCTCTGCCTAGGGCCTGGGTGAGACAGCCTAAATTCTGAGAATCTTGAGGAGGTGTGCATTAGCAGGAAGTTGGAAACAATAACATTTGAACCATCTCTTTGACGTTGCCTCTCTCTAGCCTCTAGCTACAAAATTTTTTAATTCTTTTTTTTTGAGTCAGGGTCTTGCTCTGTCACCGAAGCTGGAGTGTACTGGTGCAGTCTCGGCTCACTGCAACCTCTGCCTCTCAGGTTCAAGCGATTCTCCTGCCTCAGCCTCCTAAATAGCTGGGACTACAGGCGTGTGCCACCACGCCTGGATAATTTTTGTGTTTTTAGTAGAGACTGTGTTTTGCTATGTTGGCCAGGCTGGTCTTGAACTCCTGGCCTCAAGTCATCTGCCCACCTTGGCCCCCCAAAGTGCTGGAATTATAGGCAAGAGCCACCACACCCGCCTTACATAGTATAGACTTTAATAAACCTATTTCGTCTCAGCATATTTATTGAACCCTTGTTTACTTAGTGGTAAACAAACAGAAATGATTTTGATCTTTGTAGAACATTTTTTGTTGTTGTTTTTTGAGATGGAGTCTCACTCTGTAGCCAGGCTGGAGTGCAGTGGTGCGATCTCCGCTCACTGCAACCTCTGACTCCCTCGTTCAAGTGATTCTCTTGCCTCAGCCTCTCGAGTAGCTAGGATTACAGGCCCGCACCACCATGCCCAACTAATTTGTGTATTTTTAGTAGAGATGGGGTTTCACCATGTTGGCCAGGGTGGCGTCGATTTCCTGACCTCGTGATCCACCTGCTTCGGCCTCCCAAAGTTCTGGGATTACAAGTGTGAGCCATGGCGCCTGGCTTTTAGAACTTTCAGTGTGGTAAATGAGATGCACCTTAAACAACTAATTTCACACTCATTTAGTTACCATTGTGATAACAACAGGTTTGTGTTTTTGTTTAAGTTCACAGAAAGTGTCAGCTTCTTTCCTTCTAGGCAGGGACAAAAGGCTGGTTTGGAGCAGATCTTCAGAGGCCTTATAGTTACACCACTATAAAATTAATGGACAACAGTGGCCTTGGTTTTAGAATATAATAAGGCCTTTTTGGATGGAGGAGGGGCATTGCTTGCAGACTGCTGCCTTCTTCACGTGGTGAGTTCAGGGAAGCCAAACACCATCTTATCACTAGATCTTTAGGTTCTCAACTCTATCTTTCAGAATGTTGAACAGTAGTATTTCTGAGAAGATGTAGAACTGCAGAAATAATTTCTGCTGCAGTCAGTAGGCACACTAAAAATAATTTACAAAAGGTGTTGATGCTTGGGCAATTAGTATATTTGTTTTGTTTTGCTTTTGAGACAGAGTCTTGCTCTGCTGCCCAAGGTGGAGTGCAGTGGTGTGATCTCAGCTCACCACAGCCTCGACTTCCTGAACTCAAATAATCCTCCCACCTCAGCCTCTCAAGTAGCTAGAACCACAGACACTTGCCACCGGGCCTGGCTAAGTTTTGTAGAGATGGGTTTTGCCGTGTTGCCCAGGCTGGTCTTGTACTCCTGAGCCCAAGTGATCTGCCTTCCGCGGCCTTCCGAAGTGCTGGGATTACAGGTGTGAGCCACCAAGCCTGACCCAATTAGTATATTTAATATTTGATTTGCTTCACAGCCTCTAGTTTATTGATATTAAACACAGGTGAAATTTTAGGTGTTTTCTTTAGGGCATTTAGTTCACATCACTTTTAGGTTTGGCGCACAGTTCTTGCTTGGCTTCTATGATTGTGTCCTTATGGTGTCCTGCCTTCTTTTGACAGCGAGACCCTTTTCTTGTAATGACACAGGAATATTTTCACATCCTCAAATAAACGTGTTTTTCCCATTTTTCTTGATACACGAAGATGCTTAGTCTATCTTTCATTTCCTCACGTCTGAGAGAAATACGTATATAAAGAGGTAGTTCACTTTTCTCTTGAAAGGAAAATTAATAGTGAATCTGCAGTGATAATGGCAACTGACATTTGGCCTGGAGTTATGGAGGCGACAGGGGGCAGTAAGGACTGTGGCCAACTGGAGGGTGCGTGCTTTGTTCACGAGAACAGCTGCCGGTCATTTTTAGCCCATTGTGGCCATTTTGGAATGTAGGCCCAGTGGTAAAGGATCTTCCAAATTTT
Source organism: Sapajus apella (assembly GCF_009761245.1). Classification (NCBI taxonomy): domain Eukaryota; kingdom Metazoa; phylum Chordata; class Mammalia; order Primates; family Cebidae; genus Sapajus; species Sapajus apella. The sequence goes on from NW_022437072.1 coordinate 1,176,152, forward strand.
TAAGACAAACTACAACTCCAGATTTTCGTGGGATATATTCTGACATTTAAAGGTCAGCCTTAAACAGACAAACAAAAAACACTGTTTGGAGCAAGCAAAACATCTGGAAGCTGAATCTGATGTGTGGGCTGCCCCAAATCAGAATTGTATATGGGGAAGACAGAGCAGGTACCTGAGGTTCCAACATGATGTGGTGGTTTGGGAAATGATGTCTGTGGAAGTGAAGGTGAAACAAGTTTGGGATTCCACTAAAGTCTGCCCAGATAAGAATCCCTTATCTGGATTAGTAAGAATGAGGCAGCTGCTATTCACTAATTTTGCCCATCAAGCTGTTTGGGACTGTCCTGTGTAGTGACGCATGTGAAAAGCGATGCATGGCGGGCTATAGAGACGCCAGCTGCCCTTGATTTGGAATCACACAAATTTGGGACTGCTTGATTGAACTCCAGCATACCTGCATCACTGAGGGAGAGACCTTAAGGAGGAGGTGGTGGACTTCCTTCTTACTGCTACTGGTGGTCTCTTGGGGGACTGGAAAGAGAGAGGTAGCTGTGTTTCTGAATGAGATTGGTGATGTGAAGAGAGAAAGCGTGACACGAGGACCTTCCAGGGGTCAGGAAGCCTCCCTGTGAAAAGTACATTTAAGCTGAGATTGAAAGGTGAGTAGTAGTTAACTAGGTGAAGGGCACGAAAGAGACCGCCAGGTAGAGGGAGTGTCACATAAGCTGGCCCTGAGGTGGGAAGAGTCACTGAGCATTTGAAGAAACTGACAATTTGCAGAAAGGGAGGGTGGTTCTCTTGAAGCTGGGGCCGTGTTGTAAAGGACCATCAAGGCTATGTTGATGGTGTTGAGCTGGTCTCAACACTAACGGCATTACGTGATCAAACTAAATTTTTAAGTAGACTTTTTGTTGATGTGTAATATATGTAGCAAAAAGAGCACACATCACGTGTGCAGCTGGATGAATTTTCACCAAGTGAACACTCTGTGTAACTAGGACCCAGATCGAGGGTGGAAGCCCCAGCACCCCAGAATGCCCTCTTGCGGCCGTTATCTCTCCCCGGGATGATCAGTAGCTTGACTTCCAACACCACAAATCGTTTCTGCCTAATTTTGAACTTGATACATATGAATTTATTGAAGTGTATTTCTTTGATTTACTTCACTCAATATGTCTGTGAGATTCCATTCAGCTGTGTTGCTGCACATGGCTGCACCTTCTACTTCCTGCCACATAGAATTCTAGTGCAGCCTCTCTGCTGTTACGGGCACTGAGTGTACAGTTTAATACTCTTAGACATAAGGGCCAGGAGTGGTAGTGCATGGCAGGGTGCAATGGCTCACACCTGTAATCCCAGCACTTTGGGAGGCCAAGGCAGGTGGATCTCTTAGGCGTTTGACACCAGCCTGGCCAACACAGTGAAACCCCATCTCTAACAAAATCAGAAAAACATTAGCTGGGTGTGGTGAGGCGCAGCTGTAGTGTGAGCTCCTCCAGAGACTGAGGCAGGAGAATCGCTTAAACCCAGAGGTGGGGGCTGCAGTGAGCTGAGATGCGCCCCTGCACTCCAGCCCGGGCAGCAGAGTGAGACCCTGTCTCAAAAAAGAAAAAAAAAAAGGCTGCAGGATATTCCACAGGATTAATATTCCTTTATGCCTCTTTGGTGAACATTATATACATGTGGGTTTCTGTTGAGCTCTGTTGAGTACAGTTAATGTAAAAAGGTCATTGTAGCTTCTGTGAAAGAATGAAATGGAGGAAAGGAAGGCAAACGTAGACGTGAGAGGTGTGGTGAATCTCTTGGAATAGTCCAAGTGCTGAGGTGACAGTGACCTGAACTATCTAACGTTTTAGCAGTGAAGATGTCCATGTGATGCATCGTGGAGCTACTTATGAGCATTGTGAGGACTTGGTTACTGATTGGAATCTAGAGGATGAAACAGGAAAAGGTCAATAAAACCTCAAAGGTTTATGATATGTTCTTTGTAGAAATTGGTATTTTAGTCATCTCTAGGATATTCTGGTTTTACTGACTTGCAACCCATTTGTGGAAGTGTATGGGTTAGCAGTGCTTCGGTTCAGAACTTTTAATCTAAAAAAGCAATGATTTAAGAAAGTCAACTAAAACAAAGTCTATTTGCATACAATTTTTACAGAAACGTGATTACTGTAATCTTAAGATTAAAGAATACATGTTCTTTTAAATGAGTTCTTTAGTGATATTCCAATTTAAAAAGTATTCAAATAAAATCATGTAGAGAGATAGGAACTCGATTTCTATTCCTAAGATAATTTAAACCTTATCACTTTTGTCATGGCTTGATAGAGACTGAATTACATCACCTGATGGCTGGATGTTACATAAAATGAATTGTTCTCAATTCAATTTCTTATGGACCAATGCCTTCATCCCCCAAATTGCTGTTGCAGTACCTTATTGGCAGTTTTAGCAGGCAGGGGCTGAAGCTGAAGGAGCAGAAACCCAACCCAGTGATTTGTCCCTGGGCGTGGATTTGGATGCGGCTGAGAGGCTTAAGTAGAAAGCAATGTGGGAACTTCTACTACCTCCGCTGTTTAAAGAAGGATTTTGTTTTTTGTTTTCACAGCACCAAATTACATTTGGTCCCTCACTAAAACTCAGCTTAATAAGAAACGATGTGTTGCAAAAGATTCCTTGAATTTCATTTAATTGTGGTCAAATTTCTTATTTTCATTCTCTTTTTAAATTATAATAGATTGTCTAGAAAAAGAAAATAGCTACATTTAAATCCAGATGTAAGCAGTGTCTTAGATAGCAATGCTTTTATTCGTTTATTATAATATTGTCATTGAAAAAAAATTCTAATATTTCTCATCTGGAAGTCCTGCTGCTGGTTGTGCCTTAATTCCATGCCATATGTTGTTTTTCTTCAATTTCATTAGTAATCTGCTTTTTCGTCCATGACACATCACTTCCGGTCCTTACTTTGTCCCAGAAAACTCTCTGCACCATTTTCTGTGTCTCTTTCCACTAACGTGACTCACTGGACAGAGTGCTGGGAGCAAACAAAGACATGACTTATGGAAAATGTAAAAAAATCTGGGTCCTCATGTTCTTCAGTTTTAAAATACTTCATATAGAAAATAAAAAGAGTTTTTTGAAAATACTTATTTTGTATTCATTTGGCCAGACAAAATGTCCAATATGCTTTTGTTGTCGGTGTGATACAAGTTCACGCTCTGCTCCAGGATTGCATAGAGGAAAGAACATCAGAGTGAAACGCAGAAAACCTGAGCATTAGTTCCAAGTGCGTTACACTTTCTAGCTGTGTAATCTTTTGACTGTTCTTAGAATCTCTTTAAGCCTTGGTTTTCCCATCTATAAAGTCAGGATGGTAATATCTGTTCTGTTGACTTGATGGAGTTGTGAACATCAAACAATGTACTGAGAAGTGCTTGAAAACTGAAATAAGTTATATGAATGTACCATGAAATTGATTTGTTATAATAATTAGTTGTATTAGTAGATTCATTGTTTTCATTGCTTATAACAGAGATGCAAATTAACAATGGCTTGAAAAATACTGAATTTTATGTCTCTCTCATCAAATAGTATGATCTTCACAGTCATGGAGGGATCAGTCTTCATCTTATGCTCTTCCATCTGTAGGGTTTTGTTGTAATTTTTGAGGTCTAAGGTGGTACATCATTCTGTCCAAATTTCAGCCAGCACTGGCAAGAGAAATAAAAGGGGACATCCTTTGGACAAGCACACATCGCTTCCTCTCATATAGACATTATTACCAATGGAAAAGGGGAGAACAGATATTGGGGTACATCCCTAAATCTCTGCCACATAAAGTGAGGAGAGTAAAAACAGGACTAAAAGTGAAAAGGTATAATTTAGGACAGCATGATCACATCTGTAATTTCTAATTTACTTGTAGCCACATTAAAAAAATAAAAAAGGAAAGGTTAATGTTAATAATGCATTTTATTCAACTCAATCTGTCCAAAAATATTTCAACATCTGATCCACATAGAAATTATGAATATTTTACATTCCTTTTTGGGCTACTAAGTCTTTGATACCAATTGTGCAATTTTCAGGTATGTCACATCTTAATTTAGATGAAACACTTTAAATGTTCCATAGTCACATGTGTCTAGTGGCTACTGCTTGGACAATACAGCTCCAGAAAAAAGCACTGACAAATATTAGATGACCGCAATGGAAGAGAAGAAACTCTTCTGCATTATTTTATGCTGTTTTTACATTTTATGCAACTTTTTTGATTATTTACTTAACAAATATTTCTTATGTATCTACTATATTCCAGGCACCATACTAGGCACTGTGAATACAGCAGTGGACAAAACAAAGTTTCTGTGCTAATGGAGCATATATCCTAGTAAGGGAGAATCAGGCAATAAACATAAACAAGTAAATATTTAGCATGTCAGGTGGTAGTAAGTGAAGAATAATATGGAGGACAAAGCAGGGTAATAAATTAAGTGAACGAAGGTCCATAGACATCCTCCAAGCTGGAGGAACAGCAAGGGCAAAGACTCTGAGGCAGAGAGTCCTTGGAAGTATGTAAGAAGGCCAATGTGGGTAGGGCAGAGCCAGGGAGAGGGGGAGTACAGGAGGTGGAATCAGAGAGCGGGTAGGAAAGCATGTATTTAAAAGGTGACTGGCTGCTCAGCTGAGAGTACACAGTAGGTAGCAGCAAGGGCAGAAAGGAGGCCCTGGCAACAGTTTTGTTGAGTGGTTATCCTGTTGCAGAGATGATGAGAAATGGTAGAATGCTGGGTATGTTTTGAAGTTAAAGTAGAGAGAATTTGCTAATAGTTTGTGAAAGAAAAAGGGAAGTCAAGAATAGGTACAGGTTTTTGCTTAGAGAACTTAGACTATATAGTTACCTTTTATTGACATGATGATGAATGTGGATGAGCAGGTTTATGGCTGGTTTGTGTGGGCAAGGCCAGCAGGGGCAGGAAGAGTTCAGTTTAAGCCTTGCTAGATTTGCACTGTCTATTAGACACCAAAATGGAGATGGCAAGCAGAGAGCTGGAAGTCTGAGGCTAGAGCTTAGGAGAGAGATCAGAGCTAGAGGGATCGGGGCTCAAGGCATCACTGTATGTGTTTAAAGTTATCAAACTGGAAGATGTTAGATGAGCTCATTAGGAGATAATATAAGGGAAGATTTGGGGCAGGGAATGTACCCTGAGGCATTCTGATGTTTCTAGGTTGTGCTGATGAAACAGAATCGGTAGAAGGGCAGAGAAGCAAGTGGGGTAAGAAAAGAACTAGGAGAGCATTGAGTACAAGAAGCCAGCAGAGAGTTTTAAGAAGCGATGTGATCGACTTTTGTACTGCGTACGAAGAGGGTGAAAGATCAACATTGGATTTTGTAACATGGAAATTATTTGTGGCCTTGACAAAAGTTGTTGAGTTTTTGGATATTGGCTGGTTCAAGAACACTGTTTCAAACAGTTCTGCTGTGAGTGTCCTGGTCCGGGTGCGTAAATACTTGGCCAACCATTCAGTTTCCTTAGGACCCACTCAAAAGTTGAATCACTGTATGGAAGGATATATGTACATGTTGTCGCTGAGAAACATTTTAGAAAGATCATGTCACAGGTCATTATATCATAGGTAAGGGTGTATATATATATTTTTCCCCCCCTTTTTTTTTGACTACCTTGTTTCCTGCCCTCTCCTTCCACAAATATCTGTTGCTCCCTGCCTGAAGGTAAGCCATATTAAAAAGTTAGTATGTACTCTTTCATGTTTATAATAGAAAATTAGAAACAACAGAAAGGGTAAATATGATGTATTCATTCACTGGAGTAGCATGTGGTTATTCAGATTATGTAAACAAATATTCTATATTTTCAAAGTTTACAATGTAATGATGTGATACTCATACATGTTATGAAATGATTATAACAATCAAGTTAATTGACATGTCCATCACCATGCATATTGTGTGTGTATATGTGTGTGTGTGTGTGTGTGTGTGTGTGGTGAGCATACTTAACATCTATTCTTAGCAAATTTCGAGTAAACAATACAGTATTATTAACTATACTCAGTATGCTGTACATTAGAACCCCAGAACTTATTCATTTTTTATATGAAATGTCGTACATGTTGGCTAACATTATACCTCAATAAAGCTGGGGAAAAAAGACGATGCTAAAGAAAATACTTAATGACATGGAAATTTTATGTTATAGTGAATGAAAAGTAGGCTATAAAACAGTACTTGTTAGAGATTTATTTAAAAATTGGAAAGATAAATACCTAGTGGCTACTGTATTGGACAATACAATTTTTAAGTGATTATATTTGGATTGTGGACTTCTGAGCTTTAATTTTCTTTATTGAACTTATTTACATTTTCAACATTTCTGTGTGAACATATATAATATTTGTAGTCAGAGAAAAAAATCTTGAAAAAATATTCTGTAAAAGAGGAAATATAGTTCAAATGAAGGGAAGGGAATATTACATCATTAGTGAGTCAAATATGGAGATGTCATGCATCTGTGATTCTGGCTTCTTAGAATCTCTTAATGAAGTTTTCAAAGTCTTGCCTAAAATTTTTATTTGCTATGATGTTTTCCAATAAGATCACTTTACCTATGGAAGCCTCAAGGAAAATTATTTTCTAATTTGTTTCGTTTTATGATGTGCTGTTACTTGTGAAATGGAAAATTCCAGTGGGAGATAAAGATGGACCAAGTAAAAACAGTTGGGATTAATTCACAGATTAACCGACACAATAACATGAGTTCTAAATACTCTTTGTTCCAAGATTTTTGCATGCAATATATTTTACAAGTGAAATATGCAACGCACATAAGATGAAACCAATTTGATAAGAAATTGTTGATATTTTGCTTTGGCATAACTCTGGTCTACTTCATTCATTGAATCGTTCCGTCAACCAGCTCCTCGACTTACTTTTCCTTGTATCCTCAGCCCCTCACCTGTGCCAGTCACTCTAAGAATCCCTAGAAAAACAAAGATGAATAAGATTTTCCTTGCCCTCAAGAAGCTGTTAGAGGAGACAGAAATACAGAGAATTATTAAACAATATAGAATGACAGTGTGAGAGATATACACAGAGCACTTAAGGTGGGACAGAAAAGTCTGTAAAGGCTTTTTGGAGGAAATGTCACCTTTAGCATAAAAGGGTAACTCAAAATTACCCTTGAAACTACAAGAAAGAAGGCCATTTCAGGCAAAGAAGAGAGAAAATTACCTTTTGAACTACTTTAGATTCAGGAAAAAAAGAAATTGCTAAGCAATTGGGTGTATGTACAGAGAAGTAATTTATGACTTTCCTCGGTATTGAAATCACATGAATTTATAGACAAAATGGAGGCAGAAAGTTACTTTTCAAAAGTTATGTTTTGAGATGTGCTTTTTATTAGTATATTTTACATATTTTTATTCATTTTATGTACAGAATATAACTTTCTAGGTGTTTCAGATATATTTTCATAATAATAAATATTTATTGAGTGCTTACTACATGCAGGCTCTGTTCTGAGTATAACTATTAAGTAATTTAATCCTCATGATGAGATACATGAGACAATCCAGCCATGTAGTTTGTTCAAGGTCATCTATTAAGTAGAAAATCTAGAATTAGAACCATCGTGGCATTTTATTGCTGGTCATCATTGACAGTCTTTATTAAAGTTCCCATGAAGAAAAGTAGAATATGAGTCTAAAGTATTAAAACATTGAGTTTTAATCTTCCTGTGGTGGTACTTTTGCTATTCATCTTATCTGACAGCGATAAATGCATGGATGAAGCTTGATTGGGAAAAAAGTCTTTTGGTGGAAAACAATTGAAGAGACAGTTCATTCAAATTAATGTTGAAGTAGCATTTCAGAGAAGCTGAGAGAGAGCCATCTCTTAGCACAATGCTCATCAAACGGCCTGTCACAGAAAACTTCTAAAAAGGCTGTATGGGGTGGACAGAGGAGAGAGCATAAAACCTGTGGTCACTCTAAATCCTTTACCAGATGAGAAATGGATTTTGAGAGCTGCAGCATATCAGATGTTTGCCAGAATATCAGCCCAGGAGGGAGCTTGCCGAGAAGGAAGTTGACAGACTGTAAGCTGGAAGGAGCGTGTGAACTAGATATTGTCACGCACGAGCATGCCGACAATTTCAACAGAGGCTAAAACAAAGTATTTCACCTGAAAAAAAAAGCCCACCTGAAAAACAAACCAACCCACCAGCGTGTGTCTACACGCTACCCATCCCCAAAGGAAATAATGCTATCAAATATTAGATGCATTTACCAATCAAAATGAATTCAGGAGAAGTTCTAAGTCATGTTACAAATTATTAGGAATGGCATTTAGGCTAGATCCTATTTTTCTGCATCAGTTTGACATGGGTTTTAATTCACTTCAGAAGACTTCATTTTAGCTAAGAAAAAAAGTACATGGCTATAAAGGTTTACAATTTCTCAGCTTCAATTCTGAAATCTAAAATCCTCAGCAAACTAAGCATTTTTCTTAAGTTTGGCACCAATATGTCTTTGGGTACAAAATCTGACCTGAACTAACATGAGGTTATATATATATTGATTTATCACACTTAGCGTGAATATTCATATATTTTGCTGGAAAGTCTTAATGTGTTTCATTCTGTGAAGCTGTTCTAGACTCCACTGTGGCATTGTATAAAAAGTGTATATCACAGTGTACCATATTGCTTTTCTAAAATGAAAAAAATCTGAATTTGCAAATGCATCTGGCCCCAAGGCTTTCCAGAGAAGGGTTGTGAACCTATATTGGCGAAGTGAATGAACAACAGATTTCCAATTTCTAATTTTGATTATTATTATTTTTCAAAATTTTTTTCTTTTTAAATTTATTATACTTTAAGTTCTGGGGTACATGTGCAGATCCTGCAGGTATATTACACAGGTATACATGTGTCATAGTGGTGGTTTGCTGCATCCATCCCCCCATCATCTACATTAGGTATTTCTCCTAATGCTATCCCTCCCCAATCCCCCCACGCCTTGCTATACCTCCCCTAACCCCCTGCCCAGCAGGCCCCGGTATGTGATGTTCCCCTTCCTGTGTCTGTGTGTTCTCATTGTTGGACACCCACTTATGAGTGAGAACATGCAGTGTTTGGTTTTCTGTTCTTGTGTCAGTTTGCTGACTATGATGGTTTCCAGTGTCATCCATGTCCCTGCAAAGGACACGAACTCATCCTTTTTTATGGCTGCATAGTAGTCCATGGTGTATATATGCCACATTTTCTTTGTCCAGTCTATCATTGATGGGCAGTTGGGTTGGTTCTAAGTCTTTGCTATTGTGAACAGTGCCGTAATAAACATACACGTGCATGTGTCTTTATAGGAATGATTTATAATCCTTTGGGTGTATACCCAGTAATGGGATTGCTGGGTCAAATGGTATTTCTAGTTCTAGATCCTTGAGGAATCACCACACTGTCTTCCACAATGGTTGAATTAATTTACACTCCCACCCACAGTGTAAAAGCGTTCCTATTTCTCCACATCCTCTCCAGCATCTGTTGTCTCCTGATTTTTTAATGATCCCCGTTCTAACTGGTGAGGTGGTATCTCAGTGTGGTTTTGATTTGCATTTCTCTAATGACCAGTTCTGATGAGCTTTTTTTCATGTTTATTGGCCGCATTAATGTCTTCTTTTGAAAAGTTGAGCTGGGGAGGTCAAGGCTTCAGTGAGTCGTGATCATGCCACTGCACTCCAGCCTGGGCTACAGAGTAAGACCCTGTCTCAAAAAAAAAAAAAAAAAAAAATACTGGTTTTTTAATGCCCTGAGTCCCTGGCCTGTGACCTTCAGAAATGTTTCTCAGCATTTTTATTTCTACCCTTTGGTGGGTCAGGAAAATAAGGTTCTCAGGTAGGTAAGGCTCTGGTAAAGCAATTTCTTTTGGACCACAAGGTTTTATTGTGGAGAATGCTCTGAGTTTATTAAAAATGGTGACTTTCTTCTCTCCCTCACTTGAAACAAGAGGGTTTTTTTGGTTTTTGTTTTCCATCAGAGCTTCACTGTGAGAACCTGTTGAAGTTCGTGAAGGTAAAACCCATGAAAGACTGACCGCACAGGTGTTTCTCATTCTTAAAGCAAAACTTCAGCAATCTGTTTAAATTACCAATCACCTGTTACTACCAGTTAGTTTATGGCTCCAGTGGCTTCTACTACAGGTAAGCTATGTTTGTTATTCTTTGTATTTGATTGTTTCTGCAGATTTCTGGGCGGTGTTTCCCTATAACCTTATTTCTTTAATTGATTTAAGAAATGTCACAGATTCTCAGTTTGTTCAGCTTTAGTTTTCTTGTCAAGACATAAGTGATGATTTCCAGACTCTTTTCATGTTGGAGGTGATTTCGGAAGTCCTCTGTTACATTTAAAAAAATATAACATGCAAAGACTTTTTTCTTGGTGGAGTCTTTTTAATTAAATAGCAGAGTGTAAGAATTTTTAAAAGGCTGATTGGGGTAAAGTGATGTTGAGAAGATATTATTCTTTGGTTGCGTTAAAGAGTCTACTTAAAATAGAAATAAAACTGAGATAGTCGTGCCCATTAGTTTGTATATTTTGAAAGACTGCCTGGAGTTGTGAACGCAGAGTTCAGTAGTTGCAGCAGAGATCATATGGGCTGCAAAGCAAAAAAAAAGTTACTATCTTGCCCTTTACAAAAGGATCAGACCCCTGGTTTAAATGACAAAAACATACTTTTTAAAGTATCAGACTAAGCACACAACCCACCCAAGCAGTCTTCCTGAAGCAGTTCTTTTCAAATTTTTATGACATCATTTTTGTTATAACAATTACCAAAGGTGCAGTTACCTATGTTTTACATTTTTCTCTTGCCAAGCAAAGTTGCTATGTTGTGCTTTTTAAATTTTATTTTTTCCCCCTCTTTCAACCCTTTCTACTTGAAAACTCATCTACTAGACTAGCTAAATAAAACACTGGAATTCGATGTCATGCTCATAGCTCCTCTTAAATTTATACTGACAATAAAGTGTGTTTGTGTTACGGCATTTCTCATAATAGCCAAGTGTTGGAACAGCAGATAAAATATCAGAAGACATCAAATAAACAGCTTTATGCAGAAAAATCCTGAAGTATTCCCTTAAGTTCAGGAGGTGAATGGATATTCTGGGTAATGAAGCAACATTTCAGAAACTGTTTTTTGTTCTAGTACCCACTTTATGAGTTTAAATGACTCTATAAGATTATCTTGAATGAAATATTTTATTTTAAAGGCTAGAAGCTTTCCTCCACTTATACATTAATTTTATTGTTTCCATTTAATACAATGCCTGGCATTTTAAAATTAAGAATGTAATACAATTATATCCTAAGAAATAATTGAATTGTAATACATCAGACTCTTCAAAACCTTTCTATCATATAAGAATCAGTTGGAACAACTAAATGCTGAAGTGCTCTTGATTAATCTTTAAGAATCTCTGTGACTACATTTAAATACATGTGTATTATGAAAAAGTTACATGAAATCAGCTCTGATTTGAAATCAAGATTTGGGGAAGGGCACTTACACGCCTCCACTTTCAACTTATACTACAGTATAACAAAAAGGTTGCTTTTTGATGGAAAATGTAGACTATTAAAACCATATGATAAAATTTAAACCCACTGATTATTTTCATAGCCTCCAAATTTAATTATAATATTCATGTATTTTGGAAGTGATTTAAAATTATATTTTATAAAAATACTTAAGTATTTGTTTAACTGTTAAATATTTGTTTAAATATTTGTTCAACTATTTTAGTGCAGAGAAGTCTGGGTATTATAGAAATTAATGAGACATATTTTCTGCCCTCAAGAAGCTTATAATCTTTGGAAAAAGATAAAGTATATATAGAAATACCCATTCTCTCATTCAACAAATATTTAGTCTGTTATTTGCTGTATACTTGACACTCTCTGTGACCTGGGCCTGAGGAAGGCAACAGCATGCAACAGAACCTTGCTTTCAGGTTATGTAATATGGAAAAACCTAAGTGAAAAAAGCCCTAGGAGAAGAAAAAAACATGCTAAGAAAAATTAAAGTAGAAAAAAGTAAATTTTGGGTGTTAGCGCAGGAGTTGGGGCTAGAGAAACTTCATGGAAGATGAGGCCAATGAAATGGACCTGAAGGATGGTAGAACTTAACACGTTCACACTGGAAGGGCGTTCCAGGAGGTGAGGAGAAGAAACAAGGTGCACACGAGGAAGCTGTGTGTAGAATGTCTGCAATTCAAACATAACCGCTTTGGAAACCTGTTTGCCAGTTTCTAAAAAAGTTAAACAAATGCCTTCCTGGTCACTGAATTATGTCACTCCTAGGCATGTACTCTAAAAAAAAAGAAGGCATACATTCACAAAAAAGACTTACAAGAATATTCATATTAGCTTTATCCATAGTAGCTCAAATCTGGGCACAATCCTAAAATTCATAAAGAAGAGAATAGTTAATAATTTGTGTTACATCTACACAATAAAAATAAATGAGCTACTGATGCATGCAGCATAAATGTGTGGAATGTTTATGGATGAATCTCATAACCATGTTGTGTTAAACAATTCAGACACAAAAGAGTGCTCACTGATTTCATTTATATAAAATCTAGAACAGACAGAGCTCATCTACACTTATAGAAATCAGAATGTTTTTCTCTCAGTGTATGGTAGTAAATTGTCTGTAAAGTGGGCATGAGAGAAGTTTCTAGAATAATAAAAATGTTCTGTATCTTTTTTTTTTTTTTTTTTGAGACTGAGTTTCGGTCTGTTGCCCAGGCTGGATTGCAGTGGCACAATGTCAGCTCAGTGCAACCTCCACCTCCTGGGTTCAAGTGATTCTCCTGCCTCACCCTCCTGAGTAGCTGGTATTATAGACACGCGCCACCACGCCTGGCTAATTTTTTTTTTGTTTTTAGTAGAGACTGGATTTCACCATGTTGGTCAGGCTGGTCTTGAACTCCTGACTTTGTGGGCTGCCCGCCTCAGCCTCCCAAAGTGCTGGGATTATAGGCATGAGCCACTGTGCCTGGTGAAAAATGTTCTATATCTTTATCTGGATGATAATTACATAGATGTGAATAGATGTACACATTTGTCAAAATTCATGGAGCATTTGTGCATTTTACTTCATGTAAGTTGCACTTCAATAAAGTTCTCCTAGTAGAAAAAAGAATAGCAAGTGGTCCATTTGGTTAGAGTTTTAGACATATAACAACATACAACATAAGAATAAGAACTATAATGAGGAACATGAAAGCCATTGTTTATTTTTACTGGTTCCTGTTTCATATGAAGTAAAGTAGGAGGCAATATAAACTGCTGAAAGGAGCAGAAGCTGAACAGTCAGCCAGAGAGAAAAATTAGAGCTGACTATGGGAGGGGATTGTGACAAGCTGGTAAGATCAGTTCTTTATTTCATTTTCTATGGTGTCAATGGCATTCCTGTTAGTTTAAACAAGCCATGTAGACTGATATGCCCAGTTGGCTAGATCATGGGAAAATGAGTCCCATTGATGCAGAGACTTTACTTGAATAAAAACAAACTAGCAGATAAATAAATCATGGACCATTTGACAAGAGCTCCTTGTGGTCCTGTTTACTGTTTTTCCTAGATATAAATCAAATTTCATTGCATTTGGTGACTCTTCTTCATTGATTACAGTGTGGAGTTGGTCTTATTTCTGCTTACTCTATTTTCTCTCATTTTTCCACTGGTTTCAGAGAAGAAAGTGGAGCAGAAATAAATGCCTTTATTCCTTCATTTTTAATGAGAAGTCTCCATAAGTACTTTTTTACATTAGCATTTTCTCAATGCAGGGTGCACAGCACGTTGGAGCTATTTATGGTGTCAGTTCATGCTTGTACTGCTTACGGCAAATGCTCTTGATGTGCCTTTTTAAAGTGTTAAGGAGACACCTGAAATGCCAGATTTGGAGCTGAATAGATCTGTGTGTCCGTATCAGTCTTCCGAGACCACCCAGAGCAAAATTCCCGTAGGCCGGGTGGTTTCACCAGCAAACATTTGTTTCTCACCGTTCTGAACACTGGAAGAGCGAGCTCAGGGTGCCAGCCTGGTTGGTCGGGTGCTCTTCCTGACTTACAGAGGGTGGTTTGTTTTTTCTGTATCCTGCATAGTAAAGAGAGAAAGAAAACAGAGAGAGGACAAGCTCTCTGGTCTCTTCTTATAAGGACCCCAATCCCATCATGAGAACTCTACCCTCATGACCCCACTGAAACCAAATTACCTCCAAAAGCCACCATCTCCAAATACCATCACGTTAGAGATTAGGGCTTCAACATGTGAGTTTTAGGGAGATGCAAACATCCAGTCCATAGCAGCAGTCTTCAGTACATGTTCTTGGTTTTGGCTTTCTCAGCTGTAAAAATAAATATGTCCAATGCTACCTGGAGGGTTGTTTTGAAAAGTAGAAATGATATATGTAATGTGGCTGTGAACAGATATCAACTATAACTACTAATTGGTGAGTTTATGGAAGTCTTTTTACAACAGTAAAGCTTGAATATTATACCTACACTCTACAGTCTTTCGATTTGATTTGGCTTTGGTGATTACTAAAATATACTTTATTTTACCTACGAGAGAGATTATGCTTGTTTTGTTTTGTTTTGGCTAGAGCATTAGTTATATATTCTAGAGCAGAAGTCAGCAAACTTTTTATGTAGAGGGCCAGATAATACATGTGTTAAGGCTTTGAAGACCATTCAGTCTCTGTGACATCTACTCGACAAAGCCACTGTAGCAGAAAAGCAGAGAACATGGCTGTGTTCCAATAAAACATCATTTACAAAACCAGCTAACAGCTCACATTTGGCCAGTGGGTTAGATTTTGCTGACTCCTTGTTTCAGAAAATGCCAGTTTCAATATTATATGACACTTGTTACCTATTGTCATTTACTTACCTCATGATTATCTGTAATGATTTCATGTTATAGATGAAGTTGCTTATATTTTTGGCTAGTACTTGAAAGACAGAATTTTTATTGACTTGAAAATATTTATCAAAATATTCCTTACAGATCATTTACCTAAATACCTCAAAGAAATGATAAACAGAAAAAATTCAGTCATGACATAATAGAGATTAGCTCTTTCTATCCCAAGCTAAAAAATAATTACTCGTGGCCAGGCATAGGGGCTCATGCCTGTAATCCCAACACTCTGGGAGGCCAAGGCGGGCAGATCACCTGAGGTCAGGAGTTCGAAACCAGTCTGACCAACATGGAGAAACCCTGTCTACTAGATATACAGAATTACTTGGGTGTGATGGCGCATGCCTGTAATCCCAGCTACTCAGGAGGCTGAGGCAGGAGATTGCTTGACCCAGGAGATGGAGGCTGTGTTGAGCTGAGACTGCACCATTGCACTGCAGCCTGGGCAACAAGAGCAAAACTCCATCTCAAACAAACAAACAAACAAAAAAACAAAAGCAAAACGTGTGAATCACTTCTTAGCAACAGTTGTGTATCTGTGTAAAATATTGCATAAATTTTAATCTGTGCAGGTCTCAAGGATTTTTCTCTTTGAGGACTATTTTAAGGGAGGCTCTTTTTAGTGACTGTTGGATTTTTAATTGTATTGGGGTTAATCTGAATCCTGAAAATAAAACATTGTGCCAGGCTAGGTGAGGGGAGTCCATGTACACAGGCCCTTGATCAGTCCCTCTGGCATCCCTAACTTATTGAACTTGAAAAATTCTAGCAGATATTTAATAGGGAATACATACTCAGCATGCTGTATTGTAGGACAGGCAATCACTAGGAGATACATTTCAGTGATGGGGGGCAGAATAAAACAGATATACATAAATGTCTCTCTTAGACCATTGCTATCTCTTTCCTAACAATGACTCCATTATCAGATAGTCCCTCAGATAGTGATGCTTATAATATCATTTATAAAGACATGTCCTTGTCTGTTTTCCTTTCATCACAGGACAGTGAAAGTAAACCAAAAAGGTGTATGTGTGGACTTGGGTTTCATAGATTGTCACCAACATTTTTTACATTGATGGCTACAAAACCTGTTATTCGTTACTTTCACTTTTTTGGTCTAGATTGATCAAGACTGTGATATCAAACTGGAATATAACAATAGAATAAGCCTCTGATCGCTCAGATTTATTTAGCTGACATGCCATTTGCATTCTTTAATATAATTTTGCTGTTGGGATAGTGCTTTTCGTATTATCATAGCAATTACTACAGTGCTATGTACATAGTGGATTCTAATAAATACTTATTAACTCATAAACACTTATAGTTTACCCTTATGATCTATAGGGCTAGACTACTAATTGGTATTAGACCTAGCGCTAACATGCTTACTCGGTAGACTATCATCGTTAGACTTTAACATATGTCAGGCAGAAATAAAAACTACTCCATATTAAGGGCTGCCATATTTTTGTGCTCACCTGTGACAAAATCCTAAGAATCTACCACAAACATTAATGTAATAGTCACAAGAATAGTTTTAGTGCATGTTAAGCTTTCAAGACAAATGTAGTTTATTCCTATACTTAATAAGATGGCAATTGTCACTCAAATTGCACAGCATCAATTAGGAGAATTTTTTAACTTAATTCTGATGTACAGTAAATGTGGTTAGTGTTTTATAAGTTATAGTAGCTGAGAGAATGCCTTGTCATCCTTGAGTTAGTATTAGCGGAGTAAGGAAGAGAAGGCACAGGTACATGTATCTCCTAAACTGAGACAGTTCCTTCAGCAAGTATTTGCATGCCCTTTATGTGCTTGGCATTCCATTAATTGCTGGAAATTCAATTCAAAGCAAGACATAAAACCAGGCTCCTGGCCTTCATGGAGCCCATCATCTTATAGGTGAGACAGTGGATGCCTGGGTTACAGGCCTCATACAGACTTAGAGGAATAAAGTTGGCATCTAAGAGAAAGTGACCTTTTCAACTAGAACATAGATTTACAACTTCATAAAGAAAAACTCTGATGACGTTGTCAGAAACTCACAATGAAAGCATGAATCAAGAGGGTTAGACCTGCTGCAAAGAAGTGCTGAGGGTCTCCTTTACGGTGGGCACCTTGCTAGGTGCGCTGTGTCAGTTAGCTCATTCACTCTTCACGGCGATGCTCTGCAGTTCGTCTGACTCTTCATGTTTTGTCGATGAGAAAACAGGCCGTGAGAGGTAATTTGCTCAAGTGACAGCCAATAAGTGGGAAAGCCAGGGCTGGAGGCAAATCTCTCTGTCCCCAGCTGCGGTCACGAGCAGCATGCAGTCAGGGGAGGCATCCAGAAACATAAATGCCGCCCTCTCAGAACCAGTCTGTTGAGTTCAGAATTTTAAAAGGGCACAAATCCAATGAAACTAGGCAAAGTATCACACACTAATACAAAGAAGCAATATACGCTTTTAGCTGTATATTGACCTGGAAATCCCTAAAGAAAGGCTAAATCACAGAATAAACTGGTGTATAGAAAAGGCCAGAATTATCTGGGCACGGTGGCTCACACCTGTAATCTCAGCACTTTGGGAGGCCGAGGTGGGTGGATCAGGAGGTCAAGAGATCAAGACCATTCTGGTCAATATGGTGAAACCCTGTCTCTACTAAAAATGCAAAAATTAGCTAGGTGTGGTGGTGCATGCCTGTAGTCCCAGCTACTAGGAAGGCTGAGGCAGGAGAATCGCTTGAACCCAGGAAGCAGAGGTGGCAGGGAGCTGAGATCGCACCACTGCACTCCAGCCTGGCGACAGAGTGAGACTCCGTCTAAAAGAATAAAAGGCTAGAATTCAGGTATCACTAGAATGGCATGCCTGCAGAATGTAAGCTCCATGAAGGCAGGGATTTTTGACACTTTTGATTGATTAGTGCTGTATTCAGCTAGAACGGTGCCTGGCATACAGACAGTTGGCACTACAATCTTAGACTCAACACAGCCACCAGCTTCAGTGCGTTGTCTCATGACAGCCTATGGACAAGATGGAGAAATCTGATTCGGCAACTAAAACCACTAAAATCAAAGAGATTTGATTAATGCATTGATATAAAAATGAATGCGCTCTCTAGGTTTGTCTCACAGAGACCTCTTGGCACTATACTGATCAATTTTTTCACATTTTTTTCCCATAAATACAAAAATTCCTGGACAGTCTCTTCCTTGTATTGTAATTTGCTGTATAGAACACAGCTTGAAATGACAGGTGAAGAGTATTTGTAGCTTCTGAACGTCTCTACAATTTCCAGTTGCTTATCATTATTTACTGCAATGGGATTAAAATACAGAAGGAATGCATGTAAAATAGGCGGGCAACACATATCTTGGAGGGAACAGACCAGCCAATAATTGTACTGGATGAATGAGGAATCAAAAAGGTCACAATAGCCTAGTAGGTTGGTCTGAAATCACTGAAGATTTGTAAAAATATAAGAGGGAGAAAAATGTGTTTTGACAGTATTTTATGTGAAATCCTTTTGGGAATTAGTTGACTGCAAACTCATTAACAGTCTGTTGCAGGAACTGACTCTTCAAATTAATATAATGTTTTTTATTAATAAAAAGCAAAAGAGATAGATCAATGTAGGTAAGAGACCCGCTATACCAATTCCAGGAAGACCCTGGCCATGATGCTGTGTCCATGCCAAGGGGCTCTGCTGTTTATACAGAATGAGGATACGCACCTGCCTGTACCTTGGGTCTTGCCTGATTAGGGCACTATCCTCTTCTGCTCCCTCTGTCTACGGTTTTGGCTTCTCTAATTTATTTTTACTTTTAAAAGACTTTTTGCCTTTGACAGAAGTTTTACATTCACAGAATAGCTGGCAGAAAGTGAGCAGAGTTTCCATACCGCCTCTGCACTCACATGTACAACCGCCCTAAACCTCCATCCGCGTCTCCCTCCGCACTGTACATTTGTCACGACTGGTGAACTTGTGCGGACACACTGTTCTCACCTTAAGTCTCACTCTTAGTGTCATACATTCTATGGGTTTTGAGAAACATGTAGTGACATGTATCTATCATTATACTATCATACAAGGTAGTTTTGCTGCCCTATTGATTTTTCCTTCCTGCTAACCCCTGTCAATCACTGATCTTTTGACTGTCTTCATGGTTTTGCCTCTTCCAGAATCAATGCATTGTTCACGCTGTGGCCAGAGTAATCTTTCTAAGCCGATAACCTTCTCATTCACTCCCTTAACTCCACTGCTCAGAGTGTGGGCCTGGCAGTGAAGGGGGCATTCAAGTTCTCTTTTTCCATCGAGACGAATCTCTCTTTCTCTGTCTCTCTGGGGGTGTGTGTGTGCAGGAGGACCAGTCAATAAACAATGAAACTACAAATAACAAGATGAGCTCATATGGCAGCGAGCACTGCAAAGATGATGAAGGTGCAATAGGGTAGGGAGCGATCGGAACACAGGCAGCTTTTCTTATAAAGGTGGCAGATTTGGACTGAGAGGTGAGTTGAGAGCAGTTAGGCATGACAAGCTCTTGGTGAGGAGCCCTCCAGGAGCAGGAAAGAGCAGGTGCAAAGGCCCTGGGGAGACACTTTGGTTAGGTTTAGGGAACAGAAGCAGGCCAGTATTCTGAAGAGTGATCAGGAGCGGCTGTGGTATGACCAACATTTTGAATAGTATCTATGGAAGAGAAAAAGAGAGATAGCAGTTATTAAACCTTTTCATTTATGTTACTGCTTTTAATTTTAAGAGTACAATTGGCCCTCAATAGCCATGCATTCTGCATCTGTAGTTTCAACCACCTCTAGATTTAAAAATATTTGAAAAAGAAAAAGGGATCGCTGTGTCTGAACATGTATAGACTTTTTCCTTTTCACAGCATCCTTAAACAATTACGGTACAAACAGCTATTTACATAGCATTTACATTGTGTCAGACTTGATAGGTAATTTGGCAATGATTTAAAGGGTGTGAGAGGAGGTGTGTAAGCGGTATGCAAATACTATGCCACTTTATAAAAGGGACTTGAGCATCTGCAGATTTTGGTATCTGTTGGGGTCCTGGCACCAAGCCCACCATGGGTACTGAGGGATGGCTGTATTTGAAATTATCTCTTTCCTCCAGATGAAAACAAAAGGAAAGAAGATCCTAGAAATTAAATCACTTGCCATGGTTCTCACAGTTAGTAGCAGTAGATGTGGGATCTAAACTCAGTTGTGTCTGATTTCAGACACACCCCCACTTTTCTGTAATTTCCTTGGTGAAAGTGTTGAGGATGTTTATCTCTGCTGAAGAGCTTTCCCTGAGCATCTTTTATTCAGTTTTGTTTGCACAGTAGTCATTTCTTTCTATACTTGTGATAGCCTTCTGTTTTAGAAAGTACACTACCAGGAGTCCTGAACCCTGTCACTCGTGCTTAACCCATCAGCAGTGCCAGCGAGCGATAAATAAAGGAATCAATGCGCCTCTCAGCAGAGCCATTCTTGTGATGAGGGAGCCTTTTAGGGCCTGTGAGATAATGGCTCACTGTATGTAATCCTACAGTTTACATTCTAGTTTTCCTTGTTGATGATGTCAAAACGTGTAGCAGTATATGTCAAACATTTTAAAGAGACGTCTACGTTCTTTAGGTAGAATAAACCCTTTAAACTTTCAAAAATAAAACATTAAGGTATAAGATGTACTGAGATATGGTGGTTTCACTGTAAGATATACAGCTATTGTGGTCTGTCAAGTTATTCGGATGTAAGAGCCCAAAAAAAGAGTCCCATGAAGACTGCCCTGCCTCACACACTGCTGGGTTGCAACTGCGCCTTGGTTAGGAAAGAATTAAAAAGCAAAGGTGAACCTTCAGGTTGGAGTCTTCCACATTTCCCTTCCTAAAGAAAACCCTCATTTGAATTTGTTAATGTTTGGTGAAGTTCATAAAAATAACAATAATTAATTGAATAGCTTAGGTATAGTGCCTGGACCATGAGCTTTCGTCTTGAAAAAACTCTCATGTTTCTCTTTTGTCAAATGAAGAATGCAGTGTTTCTTCATGATAGGCCGGAATCACTTATGGCTGTTCTGTATGATGTTTAATTATGTACGGTCACTTGCTGCCTGAGCCGAGGTGCCCTGGCTTTGTGCAGAAGCAGCGTCAAGGTGGAAAGGGAAGGCCAGACATTTTGGCTGGGAAATTTAGCTGTGCAGCAATGGAACCAAACCGATGCATGGAGCACTTGGTGACTAGCTTGTGGACCGTGTTATAGGAACATACAATTAAAGTAACCACAGTAGAAGTAATCTAGAAAATACAGCAGTCAGGATAAAAAAAAAAAAAAAGGTAATAAAGACAGTGCAAGGACTATGAGGTGAAATGGCAAAATAGGAATCCACCCCGCAGCGTGGATGTGTGAACGGGGCAGAAAGGATAACACTGGTGAGCCAGGTGCAGGAAGCCCATCTGGAGGGCAGAATAGCCAGGCAGGCAGGGTGACATTGGCACAGGAAGACTGAGCGCAAAGCCGAGAGCAGACAGGGAAGTGAAGGGACATGATGGGAAGTAATAGAAGCACGAGATCAAAGCGGCCTCCGTGGTGGAACAGCGGAGTGGGGAATGAGGAGTCAGAGGACCTTAGGTGTGTGACCAGTTTCTGATTTCTTGTCTCTGAACTTGTTTTGTTCTTGGTAACAGATTTAGCAATAAAGCCAAACATTTCAATCCTTCCATGTAAAAATGTGATTACAAAGAGCAAGCCTCTAAAAACGAATGGAAGACTGGCTGTTTCAAGGCAGGTCACGCAGTGTGTGGTCCCTTTAGCGATAGCTTATACCCACCTTGAATTTTCTGTTTTTTTTTGTTGCTGTTATGTTCCTTCTGCCTTTAGCAAGGCCTTTTGCATTTTGTCAGGTGGTGTATTGTCAGGCTGCGAAGTGCAGCAGACAACAGCCTGGCTTTTGATTTGAGTGCTGTAGCTTCTGTTACGCACAGTACTAAAACATTATTAGATTCTCAAGTTCATCGATCAAATGTTCTGAGAGTTGGGGAAGGGGGTGACGTGGAAGTGGTTCTGGTTTGTGCTTTAGAGCTGATTGCTCTCAAACACTTATTTTCTCAAGGCTGTGTTGTTTTTTGTTTTTTTTTTTCCTCTGTGGTAATAACCACAAAACATGCAATCTGTTGGTGTATCTCATTTTATTGCATTGCAGATTTTAAGTGCTCCCATTGTCTCATGTATAAATCACTTACACTTTTGTGTGACATTTACTGTTCTTAAACTCAACGTAAGTTGCTGCATGACAAGATAATTGACAAGCCTACACACACTGGCAAATGGCTGCAATAGATCCTGGCATCCTCTGCGCTGCCTTTCTCATGCCCACCTATTGCCAATCACTCAGTGGCTTTGACAGGGAAGTCCCACAAACAACAGCAGGAATCACCATTGTTCAGATCCAGGAAGAAACTTGGGGAGATTCTGATGCATGTTCTTAAATAGGCCAAATGCCAATCTGCTGAAAGCAACTTGGCGTCTTATTTGATAAGGGAGAAAGGATTGTGTGGGACAGATGGGGTTTTATTTCAGCAAGAATGGCTTTCGTGCTGTTTTGTGGAGCTTCGGGTCCATCTGTGTGTTGTGCCCAGGTGTGCCTCTCTTCCTGTTGTAACACATTTTCCTACACGTGGCATCATTCACAGGAGCGAGCCTTCCCTCGCTCCCCAACCCTGGATCTGGATTCTCCACTGCCGGAAATCATGGACGCAGGGCCATCCTCAGGCGTACTAAAGAGATTCATTCTCCAGAGTGCGACTTCAGTCCATAGACTTTCCAATGTCTTCTCTCTTTCTCTTTATTTATTATTACTATTTTTGTAAGAGATAGTCTCACTCTGTCAGCTGGGTTGGGGAGCAGTGGCATCATCCCAGCTCCCCGCAGCCTCAACCTCCTGGGCCCAGGCAATCCTCCTCCCTCAGCCTCCCAAGTAGCTGGGATTACAGGCACACGCCACGACACCTGGTTAATTTTTGTGGCATTTAGGTTTTGTAGACATTAGGGTTTTTTTTTTGGTTTGTTTTTAAGAGACGAGGTTTTGCCACGTTACCCAGGTTGGTCTTGGAAGGCCTGGGCTCAAGTGATCCCCTGTCCTTGGCCTCCCAAAGTGCTGAAATTAAAGGCATGAGCCACAGCGCCTGGTCTCAGAAGTTTTTCCCGCAATAGCGGGACAAAAAAATGTAATTTGAGTAACCAGCTTTAATGAGACCTGTTACGCTGTGCGGGTGGGAGGCACGGTCTCAGGGTTATGATCAGGAAAATGTCTAACAGTGAGGTGGCAGACGAGTTTAGAGGGCTTTGCGGCGGGGTAAACAGCCTGCTGGGAGAGGGGAGGTCAGAGCAGAGCCGGAGGGTGGTCCCAACATGATGGGCGGCACAGGAGAAAAGAGGCCTCAAGGAGCATTACACGGAAAGGTCGTCAACATACTCGAAGAATAGCTGATGCCAGGCATGGTCGCATGCACCAGTAGTCCCAGCTATTCAGGAGGCTGAGACGAGAGAATCCCTTGAGCCCAGGAGTTCAAGACCAGGCTGGTCAACACAGCAAGACTGTCTCTATTTAAAAAAAAACAAAAACAAAAATGGAATAGGAGCTAATACTTAATTTTAAATTATTGGCTGTGATGTAACGTAAACTCTTTCCATTACTTGAAATTTTTGGTCCAAACTTGCTCTGTTTGTATCTTTGTGCTGGTGACATCTTGGGGAATGGGTGAAGCAGTATGCTGAAGGGTCGCCATGGGCTGCGTAGCAAGATGTTCCAAAACCAGAATCAGTTGAGGGAGTGCAGAAATTCGGAGCTAGGTACCCCAAGGAGAAAAGTTCACATTTCCCTGGGGAGCCTGCAGGGCCGCTGGCTTTTCCACAGGGAGATAAATGTGCATTCTGGTTTATTCATTTGAACTCGAAAGGCAAGGTGACCTCAGGAAACATCTCTCCTTTCAGTTCTCCTCCTTGCCTAATTCTGTCTGTTGTCATTTAGTTCATGTGATAATCCAAGTGCTATCTAATCATTATTACAGTTCAAAGGCATGCAGGGATATAAAATACATGAGCACTGGGTCAGAGTTTGCAAGGGAGGGCTCAGTGGAATCAGATGTGGACATTCACAGGTGCGCCTGGCAATCGGGTGAGCAGAGTCTATTCATGTGAAGAAATGAGAAGCCTTCGTGAGCGAGATGTCCTCTCACAGCAGAGAATTTGGCGAAGCTAGCCCAGGAACAGAGCCTCGGAGGTGAGACCAGAGTGGCGTTTCGGAATGCAGTCATA
Source organism: Sapajus apella (assembly GCF_009761245.1). Lineage (NCBI taxonomy): Eukaryota > Metazoa > Chordata > Mammalia > Primates > Cebidae > Sapajus > Sapajus apella. Next base: position 1,200,463 of record NW_022437072.1, read on the forward strand.
CCTTGTCCTTGCCCTGGCCACCCAGGAACTTCAATCCAGGACTCCAGGAAGAGAGGGATCTGTGAATAAACACATCATGAATTCTAACTGGTATTAGGAAGCAATGATACCTGCGGCTTGGTTAACTCAAAAAAAGCATGTAGCTTTTAAAGTTAGAGAAAGATAGTCTAATGGCCTTCGACGGAGAACCCTGTGAGGGCTCCAGGACATCAGGCCCACGCAGTGATTGGAAGAGGAAACAGTCATCATAAAGTCACTGACAGAGCCCGTCCAGCGCCAGGCCCCAAGAACTTTCTGTGTAACTCACGTAATCGACAGAAAGCAATCCCAGGTGGTAAATACTGTACTCGCCATTTCACAATGAGAAGGGCAGCCACGCAGCTAGGAAGGCACAGCGCTTCCGACCCAGCCAGTCTGGGCCACGCCGGGCGCTCAATCCCGGTGTCATTCTCCCTTCTTCTCATCACCCTTGGTAGGAACGGCAGTGGGGTCAGCGCTGAACAAGATTTTGTGCTGAAGGGTCGGGGCAGGAGGGGAAGCCCAAAAAAGCAGGATTCATTTACTCACGGCCCGTGGTAACCAGACCAACGGGCACACGTGCGACATTGCCTGGACTCCTGGAGAGGGGCCATGTGGGTCCGTGTGTGACTTGTAGGAGACAGAGTTTACATTGACTGTCATTCAACAAACATGGACTGAGCATCTAAGCAGTGCACAGCGCTATTCTTAGTCTTGTGGAACTTTGGTTATAAATCATGCAAGGACTCTGCCCTCAGAGAACTTCAGGGCAAAGACAAAGAGATATGGCATTTGCACAGATGAGTATATACCCACATATTAGGCTCTTGTTACATCAAAGCTGCGGGCAATCCAGATTGAGAGAGACTGCATTTGCCAGGGAGTGGGTGGGGTGGCAGGTAGGGGATGGCAAAGAAGGAGTGAGGGTATTCCTTCACCCGGAGAACCTGATAAAAGAAAGAACAAAGAGTAAGGGTGATTCACCTGGGGATCAAAAGAATAGTCTCATGCTGTTCACTTGGGACCTGTGTAAAGGCTTCAGATTCGTCTACAACCGCCACGTAACTCATAAACACATTGTTTTGCAACTCCTGTGTGACCATGAATTGCAAGGTGGAAGCCGAAAGCACCCGTTACTCCGGGTCAACATCTCCCAGACCTGCTTAAACCGCCTTTTCCCCCTTGATGTAAAATCCGTACCCACAGAGGTGCCCTTCTTATCCGTCTAATCCTTGGGCCGTCTTCTGAGAACAGAGAAGGGAGCATTTGCTCTCTGTATACATTTGTGTGTCCTTCCTTCTCTTCCCTGACCAACGGGAGCAACTATAAAAGGTAGCTTACAGCTTCCATAAAGTTCTGTTAAATAAGCTCTGGTAAATACCAGAAGGTAAGGCAGTCTCCCTTCAGGCTGATCCTCCATGCTTAACGTAACCAGTGACGCTTCCCCTCTCCTTATCTGTTTTCTCGGTGGTCTTATGCAGGAGCGTGGCACGTGGCTAAATAACCCAGTGCTTTCTTTGAAGCTTTTGCTACACCCCACCTCTTGCCATCTGCAGGGCCCTCCCTTCTCCAAGCCCAGATGTCACCATTTTCCTGTTCCACCCACGTCTTAGAGGCTGAAACCTCGTTTTTTTTGCTGGTCCTGGAAGGAGGATGCCTTCTCCATTTTCAAGCCCTCTTTGATGTGAGTTAAAGCCATTTCCTTGGTGTCACTTGGCTCTCTGGGGTCCATTCCCCTGTGTTACCTCTGATTGGCCTTTCTTTTGGTTTTGACCAGTGGCTCTGGACCAGTGGCTTATTTTCCCAAGTAGAGAACACTTCTGTGTCTACTGCTCCCTCTACCCCTCCTCCTCCCCTCTCCTTTTAATGTCCTTTTCATCTTGCTTTCAATCTTAAAATGATTCTAGTAGGATGTATTCTATTTTAATCAATAAGCATTTTGAGTCCTGGGCAACTATTCTGGACTGACTCATCCTGGGTTCTGTCAAGCTTCATCTCAGAACTCTTAATTTAACTAAAAATAATTTTGAGTTCTCCGAAATGTTGATCTTCTTGTCCTTTTGCATTCTAAAACAACTGACCTGAAGCTTCTGTTTCTCCATGATTGGCTGCAGTAAACATGTTTCACTCCAGGGAACCTCATCTGCTTTCCTCAAGAACAAGAATTCAGTAAAGCTCAATAGATATTTGTTGAATATATTAATTAAAATCAAGCTAAGGACAGATAGTTAATGACAAAAAAACATAGATTTTTTAAATCAGCGGTTTACAAACATAGATGCATAGCAAGACCTATTTTTAAAAAAATTTTTTACATACACAAATGGAAAACAAAACTGTAAATATATAAGACAAAAATTTTAACAGTGACTCTTTGTTTGAGGGAATTATGATCAACTTTTATCTTCTTCACTTGTTTATTATATTGCCCAGATTTTCCATATGGATGTGTTATTTGGTAAAAGGAAGAAAAGATTTTACATAAGCTGTGACATTCAAACATGCCTAAACCCCCACATTTATATTTTATCACATCTTTCTTCATCTTCCCCTGTTTAATTCACAATTACTTTTTGGAGAAGAGTGTTCTTATAATGTCACAATTCAGATATATCACAGTAAAAGGGCAGTTGCCATTTCCCAGAGGACTTTTGGGTCACCTATTCCAGTGGGGGAGGGGAATAAAATAGAGGGATTAATGTGATTTTTAGAGGGTTAGAAACTCATCTAGGGATTAGGGAGCTGACCTACAAAGTATATGCCTTTGTAGAAACCATGGACCTTCCCCCTCCCCCGCCAATGAAATAATTTAAAGCACTGACCCATTTATTGAGCTTTCACTGAATACCAGGAACTCTTCTGGTGTCTGCTTCCTTCTTGCCCTCCTGAAACTTATATTTCAGCAGGACAGACAAAATAAACAAGAACATGGTAATAAGTGTGATGAAGAAAAGAAGGGAAAGGGGTCTCTTAGCGGGGTCATCAGAAACCGCCGCAGTCAGGGAGGGGATGCTTCACTAGTGACTCAAATGGAATGAAAGAACACATCACTTGAGGATCTCAGGAGCGACGATTTCAGAAGGAGGGATATTGCTGGTGCAAAGGCCCTGACTCACGAGTGAGCTCAGCCTATCTAAGAAGAGCAGGAGGCTGGTATGAGGAGCAGTGAACAGAGGTGGAGTGATGGAGGGTTAGTGAGGGAAGCAGGACAGAGCTGGCTCATGCCGGACCTGATAGGGTACACTAAGGAGCTCAGTTTTGTTCCTAAATGTGGTGGGTAGCAACAGAAAGGCTTTACACAAAGCAGTGACGGACAGACTTAAATCTAAAAAACACGTAGACTAGCTTGACTGTCTCACCCCTCACCTTCCTCCTGACTTTCAAAAGTTCTCAGATTTGTAATCGGGAAGGGAACAGCCAAAGAACCCTACCATTCTTTGAAGATTCTATTAAGCTCAGCTACAGGAAAATTTAAATTTGATCAACCTTATTTAGGGACTTTCTTAAACTGAGGCAAGCTGGTCTGTGATGAAAGCTAGACTTTGTGTGAGTAATTTCAGAAATGGAATACATTTTTTTTCCATGAGTGGTATGTGATGCTCATTGTATATAAAAGTGTCTCAGAAGATACTTTATGGGATTTTTCCCCACTGAGGAGAAGAGAGTTAAGATTCAGTAAATAACAATTTCATCCTAAAGTGGAAAAGCAGGTCTGTTTGAGGGCAGATAGTATTTAAAAATAATACCACAAATTTGGTTAAGAGAGTAGTCTCTATTTTCATAAATTCGTGTGGTAGGCTTCAGGGTTCTGAGAAAGGCTATGCATAGATTTAAGGGAAGCTGGATTCCAGGAGCTATACTGTTACTATTATTTAAAATTTCAACTTTTATTTTAGATACACAAGGTACAAGTGCACGTTTGTTACGGGGGTATATTGCACCCAGGTAGTGGGCACAGTATCCAGTAGGTAATTTTCAACCTATGCCCCTGTCTTGAGCAGCTTGCAGTGTCACTGATTTCCCATGTTTATGTCTAGGTGTGCTCAGTGCTTAACTCCCACTTATAAATGAGAATATGCAGTATTTGGATTTCAGTTCCTGCATTAATTCACCTAAGATTGTGGCCACCACCTCCCTCCATGTTGCTGCAAAAGTAATGATTTTATTCCTTTTATGGCTGCTTAGTATTCCATCATGTATATGTATCACATTTTCTTTATTCAGTGTACCATTGATGAGCACATATGTTTATACCATGTCTTTGCTATTATAAATAGCATGGCAATGAAAACACATCTTTTTGGTAAAATGATCTATTTTCCTTTGAGCATATACCCAGCAATGGGATTACTGGGTTGAATGGTAGCTCTGTTTTAAGTTCTTTGGGAAATCTCTAAAGTGCATTCCACAGCAGCTGAACTAATTTTCACTTCTTCTAACAGTGTACAAGTGTTCCCTTTTCTCCACAGCCTCAGCAGCATTTGTTGTTTTTTTTTTTTTTTTGACTTTTTCATAATAGCCATTTTGACTGATGTGAGGTAGCATCTCATTGTGGTTTTGATTTGCATTTCTCTGATGACTAGTGATGATGAGCATTTTTTCATGTCTGTTGGCCACTTGTACGCCTTCTTTTGAGAAGTGTCTGTTCATGTGTTTTGCCCATTTTTAATGGGGTTATTTGCTTTTTGCTTGCTGATTGATTTAAGTTCCTTGTAGATTCTGGATACTAAACCTTTGTAGGATGCATTGTTTGTGAACATTTTTTTTCCCCATTCTGTAGGCTGTCTGTTTAATCTGCTGACAGTGCCTTTTGCTGCATCAAGCTCTTTAGTTTAATTAGGTTCCACTTGTTAATTATTGTTTTTGTTACATTTGGTTTTGGAGACGTAGCCAAAAATTCTTTGCCAAGGCTAATATTGAGAAGGGTATTTCCTAAGTTTTCTCTAGGAATTTTACTGTTTGAATTCTTACATTTAAATCTTTAATCCATCTTGAGTTAATTTTTGTATATGGTGAAAGATATGGAGGGACTAGCTTCATTTTCTGCATATGGTTAGCCTGCTATCCCAGCACCATTTATTGAATAGAAAGTCTTTTCTCTATTGCTTGTTTTTGTTGGCCTGGTCAAAGATGAGATGGTTGTAGGTGTGCAGCTCTATTTCTGAATTTTTTATTCTGTTTCATTGGTGTATGTGCCTACTTTTGTACTAGTACCTTGCTGTTTTGGTTACTGTAGCCTTATAGTATAGCTTGAAGTCAGGTAGTGTGATGCCTCCAGCTTTGTTCTTTTTGCTTACGATTGCTTTGGCTATTTGACATCTTTTTTTTTTTTTTTTTTTGGTTCCATATGAATTTTACAATAATTTTTTCCTAGTTCTGTGAAGAATCATGTTGGTAGTTTGCTAGAAATAGCATTGAATCTGTAGATTACTTATGGCACTATGGACATTTTAATGATATTGATTCTTCCAATCCATAAGCATAGAATGCTTTTCTCTGATTTTTTTCAGCAGTGTTTGTTCCCCTCATAGAGATCTTTCAACTTCTTAATTAGCTGTATTCCTAGGTATTTCATTTTCTTTGTGGCTATTGTAAATGGGACTGTGTTCTTGATTTGACTCTCAGTGTTACTGATGTATAGAAATGCTACTGATTTGGGTACATTGATTTTTGTGTCCTGAAACCTTGCTAAAATAACTTTTTCAGTTATGGTAGCCTTTTGGTAGAGTTCTTAGGGTTTTCTAAGTATAGAAACATATCAGTGATATTATTATTTTTCTTTGGAAACTTACAGATGGTTTAGAAAGGTTTGGTTTTCTAATCTCATTTAACAATTATTTTGAGAAATAAAAGTTTATTTGCTCGAATTTTTCAATTTGTTTTCTTTATGAATAAAAAGGTATTTGAACTGTTCACATCTTCTATTAATTCACTACTTTAATAACCTAGTGCTGCAATACCTTTACCCTAGTGTCTAATCCTTAGGCACTAAGAAAAAGATGCTAGCTTAAGCAGATTGTGCTGCTAATTACAGGCTGCTCTTTTCGTATCAAGAATAAAATGAGTCAAGGGAAAATTATTCCGCTGCCCTTAGAGGTTTATTAAATACTAATTTAAAGGTCTGTGGCATCTTTAGGAAATTAAATCTTCTGGTTGTAAAACTTCCCACTTCCACTCTGTTGTGTGTGGTTTAGAACAAAAGGAGCTGACTATTCTCATTTCTTCATATATCAGGTTTTAATTATCTAGATCGAGATTGACAAATAGATTTCATTTCATGTGCCAACACTTATCCACTGGTCGTGGTTGCTGCAAATGATATATTAAGGAGGATTCTGCATTTTTATTCCTGATTCGTGGGAGAAAGCATAGTGCTGTATGAACAACATTCACCAGGGGCCCAAGAGTCGGGCACAGTATCATGCATTTGCTAGCCCTGATTAAGTTCAGATTTTTATTTTCCTTCTTCAGTCATTTTTGGTGATTTGTCTATTTCTAGCAATTTATCTATTTTATCTAGGTCTGTCTTCTTTTTCATTCTTGATTTTAGTGATTTGAATCCCCCCCCCGATTTTTCCTTTGTTGGTCAAGCTAAAGATTTGTTTACTTTATACGTCTTTTCAAAGAACTAACTTGTGGTTTCATTGGGTTTTTAAAAACTGCTTTCTTACTCTGTATTTTATTTATTTCTGCTATGATTCTTACTTTCTTCTTCCTACTTGCTTTGGGTTTAGTTCTTATTTTTCCAGTTTTGGGGTGGAAGTTTAGGGTTATTCTTTTGAGATCTTTCTTATTTTTTAATATCAGTATTTACAGCTATACATTTCCTCCAAACCCTGCTTTACTTGCATCTTATACATTTTGGTATGCTGTGTTTTTATTTTTATTCATCTCAGAGTATTTTCTAACTTCTCTTGTCATTTCTTCTTTGTCCCATTGATTTTTTAAAAATAAGTATATTGTTTAACTTCTCCCTAATTGGAAATTCTCCAAATGTCCTTCTCTTACTGATTTCTAATTTCCTTCATTGTGGTCATAGTACGTACTTTGTATGATTTTAATTCTTGTATATTTATTGAGACTTGTTTTATAGTCTAATATATGGTGTATCTTAGAGAATGTTTCATATGTGCTTGAGAAATATATGTATTGTGCAGTTTTGGATGGAATATTCTATAAATGTATGTAGGTTTACAGTGTTGTTCAGGTCTTCTATTTCTTTGTTGACCTTCTGTCTAGTTGTGTATCATCTATTGTAAACACTGATGAATTTGGTTTTCTAAGTTTTATTTAAAATTTTGGTATCTATTTTGATCTAAACACATGGAAGTCCTGTGGGTTTAAGATGGGGATTGCAGATGTTATCCTTCAGAGAGAAGTTGCTCATTACTCATTCCGTAAGCCAGAGGATGCCACTGACCTGGAACTATTTTATGATCTCTGGTCACTTTGCAAGTTTTACAGTTCACCACTTTACTGCTGACCCAAGACTCAATTTTTCTTTCTTTTTTTTTATGTTGTATTAGTTCTTTTTTTGCTGACTGACAAATTTCCACAAATGTGGTAGCTTAAAGCAAGACACATTTGTTTATGTTTATTCACAGTTGTGATAGGTAGGAGTCTGAGCATAGTTTAGCTAGGTCCTCGGCTCAGGTTCTCCCAGGTGACAAATTATAATCAAGGTGTCATCTGGACTTCATTTTCCATCTGGAGGCTTGGCTAGGGAAGAATCTGCTTCCAAATTCATTTAGGCTGTTGGCATAATTTATTCCCTTGCAGCTCTATGACTGAAGGCCCTCACATCCTACAGGCTGTTGGCTGGTAGCCATCTTCAAACTCTAGAGACTGTCTTCATTTCCCTGACACATGGCCCTTTCCATAAATAGTTTATAATATGGCTATTTGCTTCTTTAAGGCCATCACAAAAATATATTTCTATAGTCTATGAAGAAAAGTCATGAATAGTGAAACATAATCACCTTTATGATTATGTTTATAATTCTACTTTATGATAGGATGTGTAACCTCATCAAGTAAGTGACATCCTTTTGTCTTTAGTTAGAAGCAAGTTACAGGTTCCACCTGCATTCCAGGAGGACATTGACATAAAGAAGTGACTCACTGGGCCACTTGAAGGTTTATTCACCAAGAAGACAATGGATGGCATGGAACCAACAGAAAATTTTTTCCCCTTCACTGTGGGTCTGTCCTAAGACAAAACTGTTGTGCTTGAAGCAGAGCAGTCAGTGGCGCTTGTTAAGAAGCTGTGTACAGTTTAATGTAGTACCTTCTTGTTTTTAATCTGTTTCTCCATCTCCCATTCTCTTCCTACTTAACCCTCCTTTTCTGGGATTGCATCTTATGACTGCATTAAAACTTGATACAAATTTAAAAAACAGGCTCAAGACACTTCGTTACCCAGCTTTGGACTGTTAGGAATGCCAGTGAGCCTTTACAACAGCAATAAAGGAGACTATTTAATCTCCTGTAGCTGTGAGGCAGACTTTTCCAAGTATCAGGTTTATTTATTTATTTTTTGAAATGGTATTAAAAAATTTACATATAAAGTTATATACATGTATTCTGTACAACATCGTGTTTTGAAGTACAGTCACGTGACACATACTGATGTTTTGGTGAACAATGGACTGCTTGTATGATAGTGGCACCATAAGATTATAATGGAGCTAAAACTTTCTGTCGCCTAGTGATGTTGCAGCTGTCATAACGTCGTAGCACAGTGCATTACCTTTCCTATGTTTAGATATGTTTGGATACACAAATATTTATCATGTGTTAAAGTTGCCTGCTATACTCAGTATAGTAATATGCTATACAGCTTTGTAGCCTAAGAATAATAGGCTATACATATAGCCTAGATATGTAGTAGTATATACCATATAGGTCTGTGGAAGTACACTTTATGATATCCATATAATGATAAATGATGTATTACTCAGAATGTATGCCTGTCATTGAGCAACACAGGACTAATTAAATGCATTGTGGAATGGTTAAATCTAGCTAACTGATAAGTGCATTACCTCATACAGTTATTTTTGTGGTGAGAACACTTAATATCCACTCTCTCAGCATTTTTAAAGAATACAGTATATCATCATTAACTAGTTGCCCTGCTGTCCAACAGATTGTTTGAATGTATTTCTTTGATCTAACAATCTAACTGTAATTTTGTATCCTTTGGTCAACATTTCCCTACCCCACTCCCCAAGAATCCCAGCTTCTATCAACAACCATTCTAATCACTACTTCTATGAAATTAACTTTTTAGATTCCATATATCAATAAGATAATGTAATATATGTCTTTCTATGACTAGCCTATTTCATTTACCATAATGTCCTCTAGTTTCATCCATGTTGTTGTAAATGACAGGATTTCCTTCCTTTTTATTGACTGCATAGTATTCCATTGGGCATATATAGCATATTTTCTTCTTCTTTTTTTTTTTTTGCAAAGTGAAATCAAGTTTATTAAGAAAGTAAAAGTATAAAAGAACAGCTGCTCCATAGACAGAAAAGCCCCAAGGGACTGCTGGTTGCCCATTTTTATGACTATTTCTTTTTTTTTAGATTTTTTTTCCATTTATTTTATTGCATTTTAGGTTTTGGGGTTCATGTGAAGAACATACAAGATTGTTGCATAGGTACACACCTGGCAGTGTGATTTGCTGCCTTCCTCCCCATCACCTACATCTGGCATCTCTCCCCTTGCTATCTCTCCCCAACTCCCCATCCCCCATCGTCCCTCCCCTATTTTCCCCCAACAGACCCCAGTGTGTAGTGCTCCCCTCCCTGTGTCCATGTGTTCTCATTGTTCAACACCTGCCTATGAGTGAGAACATGCCGTGTTTGATCTTCTGCTCTTCTGTCACTTTGCTGAGAATGATGGTTTCCAGGTTCGTCCATGTCCCTACAAAGGACACAAACTCATCGTTTTTGATGGCTGCATAATATTCCATGGTGTATATGTGCCACATTTTCCCTGTCCAGTCTATCATTGATGGGCATTTGGGTTGGTTCCAGGTCTTTGCTATTGTAAACAGTGCTGCAATGAACATTCGTGTGCACGTGTTCTTATAGTAGAACGATTTGTAATCCTTTGGATATATACCCAGTAATGGGATTGCTGGGTCAAATGGAATTTCTATTTCTAGGTCCTTGAGGAATCGCCACACTGTCTTCCACAATGGTTGAACTAATTTACACTCCCACCAACAGTGTAAAAGTGTTCCTATTTCTCCACATCCTCTCCAGCATCTGTTGTCTCCAGATTTTTTAATGATCGCCATTCTAACTGGAGTGAGATGGTATCTCAATGTTGTTTTGATTTGCATTTCTCTGATGACCAGTGATGATGAGCACTTTTTCATATGTTTGTTGGCCTCATATATGTCTTCTTTTGTAAAATATCTGTTCATATCCTTTGCCCACTTTTGAATGGGCTTGTTTGTTTTTTTATTGTAAATCTGCTTTAGTTCTTTGTAAATTGGGCATATATAGCATATTTTCTTTATTCATTCACCCACTGATGGACATTTAGGTTGATTTCACATTTTGGCTACTTTCAATAGTGCTGCAATAAATGTGGGAGTGCAGATATGTCTTTCTAATTCTAATTTCAGTTCTTTGGATATATACCCAGTAGTGGGATTGCTGGATCATATGCTAGTTTAGTTTTTTGAGAACCCTCCATACTGTTTTCCATAATGGTTGTACTAATTTACATTCCCACTACCATTTTACAAGAATTCTTTTTTCTCCACAACCTCACCAACACTTTTTTAAAATCTTTTTTCTTTTTGATAATATACATTCTAAGAGGAGTGTGGTGCTATCTTATTGTGGTTTTAATTTGCATTTACATGATGATTAATAATGTTGAGTGTTTTCTTGTATAGCTGTTGACTATTTGTGTGTCTTCTTTTCAGGAATGTTTTATTTGAGGTCTCTTTCCCATTTTTAAATTGCACTCTTTGCTTTCTTGCTATTGAATTGTTTAGGTTCCTTATATATTTTGAATATTAACCCCTTATTAGATGAAAAGTTTGCAAATATTTTCTTCCATTCTGTAGGTTGTCTCTTCATTAGGTTAATTGAGTCCTTTGCTGTGCAGAAGCTTTTTTAGTTTGATTTTTGTTTGTTTGTTTGTTCTGAGACAGGGTCTCACTCGCTTGTCCAAGCTGGAGTGTGGTGGCATGATCCACGGCTCACTGCAGCCTAGGCCTGCTGGGCTTAAGGAATCCTCCCACCTCAGCCACTGGAGTAACTGGGACCACAAATGCATGCCACCACACCCAGCTAACTTTCTTTATTTTTGTAGAGATGAGATCTCACTTGTTGCCCAGGCTGGGCTTGAACTCCTGAGCTCAGGCATTCCTCCTGCCTCAGCCTCCCAAAGTGCTACAATTACAGGTGTGAGCTCTGACCAAGACAATTTGAACTTATTTGTCTATTTTTGCTTCTGTTTCCTGTGCTTTTGAGATCATATATTAAAAAAATAATTGCCAAGACAAATTTCATGGAACTTTCCCCCCTGTGTTTTCTTCTAGTAATATCTTCAGGTCTTACACTTAAGTTTTAAATCCATTTTGTGTCAATTTTTGTATATGGTGGGAGAGAGGGATTTAATTGCATTCTCTTGCATGTGAATATTAAATTTTACCACAACCACTTATTTAAAAAGCAATCCCTGTCCCATTCTGTTTTCTTGGCACCTTTGTAAAAAATCAGTTGGCTATAAGACTGTGAACTTATTTCTAGGCTCTGTATTCTGTTCCATTGGTCTGTATGTCTGTTTTTATCACAGTACCATGCTGTTTGGTTAGTATAACTTTGTAATATGTTTGAAGTCAGGTGGTGTGATGATTCTGTGCTCTTTTTGCTCTGGATTGTTTTGGCTATTTGGGGTCATTTGTAGTTCTATACAGATTTTAGTTTTTTTTTTTTTTTTCTCTATTGCTGTGAAAAAAGTCATTGATATTTTGACAGGGTCCATAGAATCTGTAGATTGCTTTGGGTACTATGCACATTTTTATAATATTAATTCTTCCAATCCATGAACTGAGATATTTTTCTATTTATTTGTGTTTTCTTTAATTTCTTTCATCAGTCTTTTATAGTTTTAAGTGTAGTCTCTTACCTCCACGATTAAATTCATTTCTAAGTATTTTTTATTGCTGTTGTAAATAGGATTTTAAAAAGTTTTAGATGGTTCATTGCTGATGTATGGAAACACTGCTGATTTTCATGTTGATTTTGTATTCTGCAACTTTACTGATTTTTTTTAATTCGTTCTAATAGCTTTTTGGTGGAGACTTTAGGGTTTTCTATGTATAAGATTATATTGTCTGCAAACAAGATAATTTAACTCCTTCCTTTCCAATTTGGATGCCTATTATTTCTTTCTCTTGTCTAATTACTTTAACTGGGACTTCCAGTACAATGTTGAATAGAAGTGGCAAGAGTGAACATTTTTGTTTTGTTTCAAATATTAAAGAAAATGCTTTCAACTTTCCCCATTCAGTATATTCAGTGTATGAGTTTGTGGTATATGATCTGTATTGTGTTCAAGTACATTTCTTCTATACCTGAAGGGTTGAGAGTTTTTATCATGAAGAGATATTAAACTGTGTGTAATTCTTTTTCTGCTTTTGTTGAAATAACATATGATTTTAATTCCACAATTCTGTTATTGCCATATATCACCTTTTTAAAAAAATTTATGTATGTTGAAACATCCTTGCATCCCTGAGATAAATCTTACTTGATCATAATGAATGATCTTTTTAATGTACTGTTGAATTTGGTTTGCTAGTATTTTGTTGAGGATTCTTGCTTCAGTCTTCATCAGGGAAATTGGCCTTAGTTTTGTTTTGTGCGTGCGTGTGTGTGTGTGTGTGTGTGTGTGTGTGTGTGACTTTGTCTGGTTTAATTATCAGGGTAATGTTCACTTTGTAAAATGAGATTGAATTATTTCCTTCTCTTTAATTCCTTGGAAGAGTTTGAAAAAAATTGCTATTTGTTCTTCTTTGAATGTTGGTAGAATTCAGCAGTGAAGCCATCAGGTCCTAAGCTTTCCTTTGATGAAAGATTTTTAGGCTGGACACGGTGGCTCACACCTGTAATCCCAGCACTTTGGGAGGCCAAGGTGGGCACATCACCTGAGATCAGGAGTTTGGGACCAGCCTGGCCAACATGATGAAACCCCATCTCTACTGCCTCAGCCTCCCAAGTAGTTGGGATTACAGGCACCTGCCGCCACTCCCAGCTAAATTAGTGCCTGTATTCCCAACTACTTGGGAGGCTGAGGCAAGAGAATTGCTTGAACCCTGGAGGCAGAGGCTGCCGTGAACCAAGATTGTACCACTGCACTCCAGCCAGGGCGACAAGAGTGAAACTCTCTCTTTCAAAAAAAAAGGTTTTTATTACTGATTAAATCACACAAATTATTTGTTGAGATTTTCTGTGCCTTCCTAATTCAATCTTGATAGGTTTTATCTGTTCAGGAATGTATTTATTTCTTCCACGTTATTCAATTTGTTGGTGGTTAAGTGTTTGTAATAATCTCTTATGGTTCTTTGAATTTCTGTGGTATCAGTTATAATGTCTCCTATATCGATCTGATTTTATTTCTATGCTTCTCTCCTTTTCTTAGTCTAGCTAAAGGTTTGTTGATTTTGTTTATCTTTTCAAAAACCGATACTTCATTTTGTTCATCTTTTCTATTGATTTTCTAGTCTCTGTGTTATTTATTTCTGCTCTACTGTTCATTATTTCCCTTCTACTAATTTTGTGTTTAGTTTATTCTGACTTTTTTTAGTTTCTTAATTTTCAATGTTAGGCTGTTTGAGATCTGTTTTGATGTAGGGGTCTATTACTATAAATGTCTCTTTTATAACTGCCTTACTGTATTTGATAGGTTTTGGTATGTTGTGTTTCTATTTTCATTTGTCTCAAGAAATTTTAAAGTTTCCCTTTTGATTATCTCGTCATTGACCCATTCATTTTTCAGTAGCATATTTTTATCTTTATTTTTATTTTTTGAGATAGAGTCTCACTCTGTAGCTCAAGATGGAATGCAGTGGCTTGATCTCAGTTCATTACAACCTCGGCCTCTGAGGCTCAAGTGATTCTCATGCCTCAACCTCTCAAAAAACTGATTTTAAAAGTGCACACCACTACATCAGCTAATTTTTTGTATTTCAGTAGAAATGGGGTTTCACCAAGTTGCCCTGGGTGGTCTTGAACTCCTGAGCTCAGACGATCTTCCCACCTCCTCCTCCCAAGGTGCTAGGATTACAGATGTGAGCCACTGCACCTGGCCCAGTAGCATATTTTAAATTTTCCATGTATTAGTAATTTTTCTGGTTTCTTTTGTTATTGATTTCAAGTTTTATAACAGTGTGGTCAGAAAAGATAATTGATACAATTCCAGTCTTCTTAAATTTTTTAAGACTTGTTTTGTGGCCTAACATGGTATACTGGAGAATGCTCCATATGCAGTTGAGAGAATGTATATTCTACAGCTGTTGGATGAAATGTTCTGTCATATATCTGTTCGGTTTATTTGGTATAAACAAGTTAAAATCTTACGTTTCTTTATTGATTTTCTGTCTATATGATCTGTTAATTTTTGAAAGTGGGGTGTTAAGCTATCCTGTTATTACTGTGTTAGAGTCTATCCTTTCGTATTTTAATATCTGCTTTATATATTTAGTTACTCTGATGTTTGTTGAATATATATTTACAATTGTTATGTTTGCTTGCTGAACTGACAGTTTATTATTATATAATGACCTTGTTTGTCTCTTTTTTCTGTTTTTGATGTAAAGTGTATTGAATCTGATTAAGTATAGCTATTTCTGCTCACTTTTGGTTTTCATTTGAATGGAATATCTTTTTCCACGTCTTCACTTTCAGTCTATGTGTGTCCTTACAAGTGAAGTAAGTCGCTTATAAGTCACAAATAATTGTGTCTTGTTTTTTTTTTATTCCCTCTGTTTTTTATTGAATAATGTAATTCATTTACATTAAAGATAATTATTGATAGATAACAATTTACTACTTCCATTACATTTTTTTTTTTTTTTTTTTTTTTTTTTTTTTTTTGCTGGATTCTTTCTTCTTTTCTTCTTTTTCTTTGTTGTGTGACTTTTGTTATTGTTTTGATTCCCTGCTTTTTGTTTTTTGTGTATCTGCCGTAGGTTCTATTTTATGGCTATCATAAGGCCTATAGAGAACATCTTATAATTATGACTGGTTCTTTTAAGCTAATGACAGCTTAATTTGATTGCAAAAATACCTTCTATACTTTCAGTCCACCTCCCCCTTTTGAATTTTTGATGGGAAAATTTGTATCTTTTTATTGTGTATTCATTAACAAATTATTATAGTCATCATTATTTTTAATAGTTTGTATTTTAAACTCTATACTACTGAGAAAAGTTACACAGTGCCATTACAGTATTAGAGCATTCTGAACTTTGCTTATTTTTTAAGTGAATTTTATATTTTCAATATTTTTGTGTCACTCATTAGCATCCCCTTTTCTTTCAGGTTAATTACTTTTTTAGCATTTCTTATAAGGCAAGTCTGGTGGTGGTGAACTTCCTCAGCTTTAGTTTCTCTGAGAAAGTCTTTATCTCGCCTTCATTTCTGAAGGACAGCTTTTCTGGTTATAGAGTTCTTGGTTTGCAGTTTTTTTTTTCTTCGTCACTTTGCATACATCATTTCACTTTCTCTTGGCCTGTAAGATTTATCTTGAGAAGTCTGCTGCTAGGCATGTTGAAACTTTCTTATATGTTACTGTATTCTTTTCTCTTGCTGCTTATGGGATCCTCTTGACAATTTGAATATAATATGTCTAAGGGTAGTCTTATTTAGATGGAATATTATTGGAGGATTTTGACTTTCCTATACGCAAATTTTTATATCTTTATCCAGGTTTGGGAAATTTTCTGCTATTATTTCTTTGAGTACACTTCCTACCATTTATCTTTCTCAACTTCCTCTTGAATACAAATAACTTAGATATTTGTTCTTTTAATGTTGCCCCATAAATTCCATATGCTTTTTAAATTCCTCATCATTCTTTTGTTCTTTTTTCTCCTCTGCCTGTATATTTTCAAATAACCTGTCTTTGAATTTGCAGATTCTTTCTTCTGGTCAATTCTGCTGTTGATGCTCTCTATTGCATTTTTCACTTTGTTCATTGTATTTTTTAGCACCAGGATTTCTGTTGGATTTTTAAAATTATTTCAATCTCTCTCTTAGATTTTGTTTTCTGGTCACTTCTTATTTTTCTCATTTTGTTGAATTATTTCTCTCTAATGTGTTGAAATTTACTGAGCTTATTTAAAACATTCATTTTGCCTTTATACATCTCCATCGCTTTAGGGTCAGTCACTAGTGCCTTTTATTATGCTAATTTGGACAAAAGCTGTCATGTTTCTCTGATTGTTCTTGAGCTTTGTGTTCATGTTGTTGTCTGCACATTGAAGAAGTAAATGCTTATTGTAATCTTTGCAGTCTAGTTTTGTCTGGGAATGCCCTTCAATAGTAAGCATTTTCAGAGATTCTAGGCAGATCCTCTCTCCTCGTTCCAAAGCCTGGCCTGTAAGCACTGCAGCCATTGCAGCACTAGGAAGCTTCCTAAGCCCAGTATCACCATAGACAGTGAAGTACCTGTCTGGAATTCTGTGTCCTCCAGGCTAACATAGCATTACAGTGCATGTGAATTGTATAGCAGACTTCTGAGGGTTGCCTTCTGCTAAGGCTTGTCCTGAGCCCAAGGCTGCTGTAGTTGGCCAGTGGTGATGCTAACTGCAGATTGAGTCTGCGTGGCATGGGCTATGGGTTCCCACCTTGTGTTGAGACTAGTCTGGAGGTTCAGTCCATGAGTACTGGCCTGAAGTCAGGGGCTGTGGGAGTCTTCCCACTGCTGGATTTTAGTGTGGGAGGCTCAGGGTTGGGGGTTCAATGCAAAGTTCTATGCTTAATTCCCTATTTTCCCCCAAGAAGATGGTATCTCTCTCCACACTATGCTGCCTAGGGTTGAGAGAGGGATAACATGAGTAATGCAAAAGTGTCATTTCTATCCTCTTCGTTTGTGTTTTCTCATATTATTATGATATAACCAGTTATTATAGTTTCTTACCTGGTTTTCTGAACTCTTGTGAAGGTATTTTTGTGCATGGACAGTTACTCTAACAGATATGACTGTAGGGGGATGATCGCTGGAGAGTTCTATTCTGCCATCTTGCTCTTCCCTCAACTAAGACCCAATTTTTTTCAATTGCAGTAGTGAACTAGGCATCAAAAATTAGATCTTGATTACTCTTAAATCCATTGAAATATAGATACTGCCATTCCCATGGAGAGGGTGGCTTTCTCTAGTATTCATTGTCACTTCCTCTAATTAAAGACTAACTCCATGACTTACATTCTTGATCCCATAACCTCAAGTTTCTTCCTTACTTTTTAAAAATTTGTTATCCTCCCTCTTAACTTGGAGTGGGAGAATGCATCTCCCTTCTGTCTCCATTAAAGAAAGGAGGAAATAGTAGCCCTTCATGACAGGCACTGAATGCCCCACAAGACTGATGACTTATTTCTCCTCAGGTTCCTTTTACATTATTGGAAGTAAGAGTGTTTGTTTCTTTACTAGGGCTGTTCTGATCTGATGCTGCTCAGTAATCCCTGTGGGGATGTGAGTAGCTCATCTACTGTCAGTGGGGTCTAGTTAGAATGTGAGGTACTTAGTATTTTTTGTTCTCTGCTTTGAGCATTAGCCTCAATTCCAGGATAAGGTAATCTCACTTGACATTCTGTTCTATAAGTATGTGCTGATATGTTAAAGTATAATATGGGAAATAGTATAATAGAAGTAGAGAAAATACAGAGACATAAAGATTTAAGAATTTTTCATACCATCTTGCCCTTTTAGATGAATATTTTAGATCTTCATTTGGAAAGAGAGGAATAGGAAAGATATCCAGAAAAATGCATGCTTATGGTTCTGATTCTATGTTTGTTTCCCCTCCACATCTGTCTGCATTTAATCTACAACTGGCCTAAGATTCAAGGCTAGAATTTAGAGACAGAATAGGGCTCCGAATACAGTAGGTTCTGTTCAGCTTCAGATATTGAGAGAGGGGCACAGATACTAACAGATCAGTGTATGTGGATTTGTCTCCTTTTTCATTTTCCTAGCACCCTTGCTCTTGCAAATAGAGAGGTCCAAGAGAGACCACTTTGATTAAAATCCAAGTAATTCAATGATGACGAGATGGAGCAGGCAGTCCTATGATACCTAACTTGGGTATTCATGGGTGTACAACGGACTCAGTTCTTACCTATGAATTCTGTGAAATGTCCAGGGTCCCACCTGGACTTTACCAGGTCATGGCAGTACATAGAAACCCACTTCTACAACCTCAGATGAGGGCTGTTGTTTTTGTGGTAAATGAAGAGATGATCGACATGAAGAGTTCCACGGACCATGGTAAGAAACTGTAAGTGCAGCCACTGATTTAAAGTACCATGAACTTGTTAAGTTTAAGCTTGACTATGCTTCATTCTGCTGCAACTCCAGCATGAATGGTCTATGTTTGACCATTTGGAGAAAGCAGTTATTAAGAGTACTGCATGTGTTGTGCCAGCTGTATGTAATTTTTAGAATATGGCTTTAGTTCTCTATTTTGAGAAGGTATTTTATTCATTCCCCAGTTGGTCAGCATTACTGAAAGACACTCAGTTCATCAGAGGTTACTTCCAGGGCAAGCCCAGTTGGGAGGGGGATATGCACTGATTCTAAAGCACCATGAATGCAGTCCTTTCAAAGGGAAGCAGCTTTGTTTTAACTCCAGATGCCACCATGTTCTGTTAGACAGCAGCTGTCATCCCACAGTTCAGATTTTTAAATACATTACTAAAAGACAATGTAAGGAATTTACAAAGTACTGGGAGTTATTTCAAAGACGTTTGGCATGATACTCTTTTGTATTAGAGAAACTTGCTTGGTAGAAGCTGTTGTGTATGCTAATGAATGACACGAGGTCCAAAGTGAATAAACATTTCATTATGAGGTAACTTACAGCAAAAACAACATTTTCTCCCTGTTATCTCAGATGCTGGTTTCAACATTCAGGATGGTCTATATTTACATTTTTTAGCACAGAACTAAATTTGATAAAAATGAGCTTCTTTTTTATATTCTATTTTTATTGAGTTAGAATTTTCATACACTGAAGTGCAGAGATCTCAAGTGTACGTGCAATTTAGTAAGTTTTGATCAATATATATTTCTGTGTAAGTATCATTACAGTCAAGATAAAGAACATTTTCATCACCCCCAAAAGTTCCCTCATTCCTACTTCTATCCTCCCTGCCTCCTGCAGGCAAACGTTCTTTTGCTTTTTCTCACCATAAATTAGTGTTGTCTGTTTTAAGGCTTCCTATAAATACATGCTTATGTGGTGTGTACTCTTTCATTTCTGGTTTCTTTGGCCCAGAATTATGCTTTCCAGGTTCATTCATATTTTTGTATGTGTCAATAGTTTTCTGAGTTTGTGGGAC
Source organism: Sapajus apella (assembly GCF_009761245.1). Classification (NCBI taxonomy): domain Eukaryota; kingdom Metazoa; phylum Chordata; class Mammalia; order Primates; family Cebidae; genus Sapajus; species Sapajus apella. The sequence goes on from NW_022437072.1 coordinate 1,220,079, forward strand.
CTTTAAGTTTTTTTTTTTCACCAAATGTGGAAAATTTTTAGCCATTATTTCAAATATTTTTTTCTTAGCCATTTCTCCTTCCTGTTTTTTTTGAAACTCCAATTGCATGTAGTTGAACTACTTGATATTGTCACTGAAGCTCTGCTTATTCTTTCTAAATTATTTTCTCTTTTCCTCAGAATGAATTTCTGTTGATACGTCTTCAAGTTCACTAACTTTTTATTCTCCAATTTGCCCTTGCATTCATTCAGTAAAATTTTTACTCCAAGTATTATAATTTCCTGTTCCAAAATTTTCATTTAGTTCTTTTTTTATAGTTTCCATTTCTGTGTTGAAATTATTATGACTTATTTTTACTTTAAGTTCTTAAGCATATTTGTCATAGCTCCTTTAAAGTCTTAAGTTGGTCAATTCCAACATGTAGGCCATTTCAGGAGCTGTTTCTACTGACTGCTGTATTTTCTCTTGATTATGCATCACCTTTACTTATTTAAAATATGCAGTTAAAAATTATATACACAACACTGTGTATAATGCATTAGGGAGAATTGACTGTTATCTTTCATGTGTGGACTGCTTGGTCTAGTAGTAGTTCAGTTACTGGATTGTCTCCTTTGTCTTAGGAATGCTTGGTCTTGTGCTTTGTTATAACACATCTTTGGAAAGCCCTTAATGTTTCTTAAGCCCCTCTAATTTGGTAGGACTCAGGCTCCAACCTTTATCTCTCCACGGTGAACAGTAGATAAATTCTTTGCTCAATTCTTTCAAACTTCCAGCTGGGTTTTTTTTTTTTTTTCCTGAGTTCCTTGGAGTTGTTCTTGATTATACATAGTTCAGGGGTTAGCCAAGAATTTTAAGGTACTTTATATGTAGATTTGGGGGCTTTCCCCTTCTTTTTGGGGGGTTTCCTCCTCAAATTCTTGCCATTCTGGGAGCCTCTACACACTAATTTCGCAATTCAGTGATGTTTTGCCTTTCTGCATGAGTTCTGTCTATCCTACATTAAATGTGGACTGGGAATTACCCAGTGAAGATGACTTTGGTTTAGGCTGGTGCAAAAAGAATTCTAGTTTTCGCCATTATGAGTAATTACTTTTGTGACTGCGGTTTTCACCACTGTACTTTCGCACCAACCAGTACTCTCAAAAGTCTAATCTTCTAATAGTTTCTGCCTGCTTATGGTTGCTCTCTGGTGCCTTCAAATAGTTTTGTTTTTTAAAACTTTGTTGAGAGGTATAATTGTTAGCTTTCTGAGGCTTAGTCAAATATAAATGACTTCATCATTACTAAAACTTGACTATGAGTTTCAGAATGAATACTCTGTATTGTATACATCATGAAGTATGAAATTTAGGAAATGATCAAATATGTGCTTAGAAATACTTTTTCTTCCTCTCTGGGGTTGTCTTATTTCCCCTTTTCCAGGAGATTAATGTTTTCTACAGTCGGCCCTTTGTATTTATGGGCTCCATATCCATATGCAAACAACTGAGGTTTGAAAATATTTGAGAAAAGAAAATAACAGTACAACACCAAATAATACAAATAAGAATAATACAGTATAACAAAACTATTTACACAGCACTTACATTGCATTAGGTACTGTAAGTAATTTAGAGATGATTAGAAGTACACAGGAGGGTGTGTGTAGGTTACGCGCAAGCACTATACCACTTTATGTAAGGGACTTGAGCACCCTTGGGTTTTGGTATCCTTGGGGGACCCTAGAACCAATGCCCCATGGATACTGGGGGACAACCACACCTGTTTTCCTGTGTACCTCAGCCTTTTGAGTCTGAAGTATTTTCCTCTCTGGCATTTCCAACATTTGCTCAGCACTTTTCCCGATTATAGTATTCTTCACAGTAAATTGTAATAGTCAATTTGTTGTTTCTAAACCCCTTTGACTGCATGGGAGCATGAAGGCATTTCCCTGTCTTATATCTAGCTCTAGGCACTTGACACATAAATGTATTATTAAATGAATACATTGATGAAATCATTAAAAAAGGAAAATATTGGAATGAAAATTTAACAGATTTTGTAAAAGCTCCATTTTCTGGGGAGGTCTTTATTTGTGACTTTTTATGTTTTGTGAAAATAGAAGGTGTTTACTTTTAAATTTTTATTGATTTTTATTTTAGTATACATTCAAGGGGTGCATGCGCTGGTTTGTGACATGGGTGTATTGCATCATGCTCAGATTTGGGCTTCTAGTGAACCCACCACCCAAAGAGTGAACACAGGGCCCAACAGGTAGTTTTTCAACCATTACCATCCTTCCATCCTCCCTGCGGAGACCTTTAAATGATTTTTTTCCTTTACTAAATTTTGTCATAAATTATCAATATTTTGGTTTCAGTTAATTCATCCTTAATTAAATGTTTAAATTGAAAAACAGTTAATCGTTATACAATTGGAAAGGCAGTGGAGAGCTCTAGTTGACTGCTTCAGTCAGTTGGAATTTCAGAAGCAGGTCAACAGGGAAGGGGAAGATTAAATCCCGAGCTCATCTCTTCTAATTTCTGTTAAACCATTACTCAGGACAGGACTCTGGAAAGATATTAATGTACTAATGCATTCCAGAAGAGTGGTGACAGTGCTGTATGCCACTTTGTGTCACACGGTTACGTTTTAATCTATGATCGGGTAAGCTCTATTTTGCCAAGTAAGATGACTTGAACCAGCTTACACAGAGGATTGTAGTAAGATGATGTACTAAGCTAATATTTTAAGTGGTCTGCTTTTCTTTTTGAAATCATTGTGGTAAAGATATTGAAAAGAAAGAGATTTTTGAGACGGAGTCTCACTGATTTGCCCGGGCTGGAGTGCAGTGGCACAATCTGGGCTCACTGCAACCTCCTCCTTCCTGGTTCAAGTGATTCTTCTGCCTCAGCCTCCTGAGTAGCTAGGATTACAGGCATGCACCACCATGCCTGGCTAATTTTGGATTTTTGTTTTTGAGACGGAGTCTTGCTCCGTCACCCAGGCTGGAATGCAGAGGCACAATCTCGCTCACCGCAACCTCCACCTCCTGGGTTCAGGCAATGCTCCTGCTTCAGACTGCTGAGTAGCTGGGACTACAGGCATGCACTACCACGCCCAGCTAATTTTTGTATTTTTAGTAGAGACGGGGTTTCCCTATGTTGTCCAGGATGGTCTCGACCTCTTGACCTCATGATTCACCCACCTCAGCCTCCCAAAGTTCTGAGATTACAGGTGAGAGCCACCGTGCCCAGCCTTATTTTTGGATTTTTAATAGAGATGGAGTTTCACCATGTTAGTCTTGAACTCTTGACCTCAAGTGATCCACCCACCTCACCCTCCCAAAGTACTGGGATTACAGGTGTGAGCCACTGCACCTGGCCTGAAAAGAATAGTTAAAAGAACTCTGGACCTATCTAATCATCCACAAGCAGAAAGGGACTTAATGTAATTATTTTGCATTCTTTAATTTTACTGTAATGCCATCTAATAAACCCACTTATTCCCTCATTTATTTACTGCTTCATGCACATTCATTTTTATGTACATATTATGCCAAGCATGATACAAAGTCTTGGATATATACAGATGAATAAGACATATTCTTTTCCCAGAAAGGTCTCACAAAAAGCTATAATATGACATGAAATGTGTAAGTACTGAGATGTAGCAAAGTGCTATAAAAACCCAAAGAAGGGATGTTTAGTTTGCTTGGAAATGTACCTGGGGGAAGTGCCTTATTAACTGGGACTTAAAAAACAAGGTCAAATATTTTAACAGAACTCAAGTAGTAGAGTTGATATAAAGAAGCACTGGAGTGGAGAGGGGAGAAAGGCCTTTCACTCACAGGAACAGCAGAAGGAAATTCATGAAACTAAGGTCTTAGAAGATGAAATGGTGATATGGCTAAAGTAAGTGTAAACCAGGCTGCTAACACGTGCATTAAAGTCCTTTGGTAATTAATATTTTGTCTAGTGCTTCAACGCAATGTGTGGCTTTAGGTGTTGTGTATAACTTTATGGTAGTGTTATTGTGTTCTTTCTTATCACCAATGGCTTAAAGGTGATTACGAAGCAACCTGTGCTGTGCAGCTGTGCTGGAGGGTACAACTGCTGATTTGGAGGATTTAGCTTGCAGACATGTTTTATTTGTCCAGCACAATCAATTAAAACTTTTTTTTGAATTTGAATGGTTTGAACGTACTCACCAGTTTGCAACAACATTCTCACCTCTTTCTTGCCTTTCATGTGTTATATCACAGACTTAGGTTTTCTTGCTGGCATTTTAGTGAGCAATCCTTAATCTAGAGGCTGGTTTTTATAATCATTTGCAAAACTTTCCAACAGAAAACTCAGACTGAATAAATAATTGGATTGAAGCTGATTTCAGAAATTGTACTGTTTTGTGTTATGATTGAATCTGGGAACATTTTGTTACTTTGGACAGCATAATAAGCAGTGTTGGTTTTAATGGGTGGATTATTGGGCACCAGTCCAAATTATCCAGCCAGAAGAGCTTAAATTACAAAGGCCTAGAAATTAGCTTGAGCATATGCCTCAGTGGTGACCTTAGGAAAGCAGTTACTGCAGTTGGCAAAGAAATTGTTGTGTTGCACAGTATCATTCTTGTAGAGAAGAAAACAGTGATAATAAAACAATTATAAAACAGAGTTACTGCAAGGGAACTGTTTTCCTTGGTGAAAACAGAATAAAAGCCATCCAGTTTTTGAGTGAGGGAGATCTTGGAACATAATCTCCAGAGGGGCAGTGAATGTGAATTCAATAGGCCCCATTGCTTCCTCCCAGAATTGTAACTTACCCTCCATTTCTGTAATTTCGTCTCCTGTATTGATGAACTTGCTCAGGCCCCAGGGATGTGTCTGTCTCTTTAGGAAACTCTAGCCCCTATTTGGATGGAATTCCTTAAGCAAACCTGAGACAAGGAAATATTCACAACTAATTTGATTACATATTAAGGGACCTTTTTTGCTCTCTCTCTTTAAGTCTATGTAAAACTTAAACAGCACAGTCTTTAACATTTTTTTTCAGCACTATTTTATGTTATTTTGTTGTGGTAAGGACACTTAATATGAGATCCACACTCTTGAATAAATTTTGATCTTCAAGTAATTCACTGTTGCTTCCAAGGGCTGACATAATCCACCTGGCTCCTTGCCAAACTCCTTCTTACCTGTATTTTTACCAGAATTACCAGACACCTCAGTCTCTGCCCTTGTAGGGTACCCTCTAAGGACCAATAGCTTTGCTGCTGACTCCCAAGAACTTCTTCTAATGTCCCCTCTGGTAGGGATCTTGACTCTTGTAAAACACTTTCCTTTTAAATCAGTAAGTCTATTTCCTTTCAACCTTGGGACCATTCTCTCTGTCTCAACATCTGAGGGAGTCGTCTTTTCCAGTAGATTGGGATCCCTGATATTGACATCTCTGGCATGTAATGTTGGAGACTTTTTGGTTTATAGATGACTACCCACACCAATATTTGAAGATCTCTAAAATTCATTCATTCAAAAGATACTGTTTCTTCTTCTCCCATTGGGGCAGGACTTGATTCATTTTGGGCTTGCTGTAGTTCCTAATCATATAGCAGAGCAAGTATTCATGAAATAATGGAGGATTCTACTTTTGGCCATTTTCATCAAGAAAAATATCAGATCAGCACAACTTCCCGTTTCTGCTGCGACTACTGCAGCCCAGATGACAGTACTTGGTAAGTTAATGTGATTGTGCCCCGATGCTGGCCCAAAACTCTAGCCAGATCGCACAAAACATCCATCAAAGCAGCTGAAGTGAGGTGTTCCTCCCAAACTGCTAGAAGCTGTCAGCACTTCGAGACTCCCCTGTTTCTGCAGAAGCTGCTGGTGACTCCCATTTGTGTGTGTGTGTGTGTGTGTGTGTGTGCGCGCACGCACGTGTGCGTGCATGTGCACACATATGTGCTCTTGTTTGAATTCAGGGAAGAATAGCTAAATAGATCATTACGCTGAAAATTAATGAACGGTATATATTAGTGTTTAAGTCCTTGCCTGGCAGGTGTCCCTTCATAAACTGTCATTAAGCTATGTAGAAAGTGCTTCTGATGAGAGGTGTTTTTTTTCTTTTGCAAATATGGGTTTTGTATTAAAGGTATTATATTCACTGAAAAAAAAGGTACTCTGAGGTTTCTGCCTTTACTTGAAATGTTTCAGAGACTTATAAAATTGCCTTCGGAGCTTTCAGGAAAGTTTTTTGCATGTTGTTGCTAATGACAGTTATTTATGATTGGGTTTGATTTTTCCACCCAGTCAAAAATTATTTGGTGTGAACTGTGGTACATAAAGTGGCTAATCATGCTTGGTATTGTAATTTTGGAGAAGAGAATAAAATTGGGTGTAATGAAAAATAATGAGATTTTCTTATGTAATTCAAGTTGGCTACCTGAGATCTTTCTTTTCTTATCTATATAACTGGAGAAGCAATGATTGTGTGAATATTGGCATGATATTGCTAAGTGTCCAAAAGCCCCTGACAATTTGTTTCCTAACCAGAAGGTCAAACATTAAACCCGTTTATAAAAAAGTGAGCACAACCTCTTTTGTCTACAAGACATTTTCCTGTAACTCCTACTGTGAGATTGTACATCTTTGGAAAGAAGGGACAATATTTTTTTTGTGACTTACGTATCTCTCATGTCTCCTATACCACATGACACACAGTGGCATACTTGATACAGATTTGTTGAGTTAATAGAATGTAAACACACCAATTTTCCTCTTCAATCAACATTGACCCTACCACCGGTAAAAGCAGTGATAGCAAGGCAACATTTAGACAATTATGAATTGCAAATGCCACGTAAGTAAGATGACACTATTAAATACAGACTGTTTCTGCTTATATTACTATTAGGGTGCTGCAAAATTAATGGCAAAACCACAGTTACTTTTGCACCAACCTAATACATTGAAGAAGATAATGAGAATTATTTCATAATGATTATCTAAGATTATTTCGATTTTGGTATGGCCTCAGTAGAAAATATAGGGCAAGTATTCATATAAATTATGATAATTTCCAAGAGTAATTTTGCTCCTCTACTGAGCGGGCAGAATGATGTAAATGTTGGTCAGAACTCTCCGTTCCTTACTCCGAAGTCTCTAACGGCTTCGCCTGTGCTAAGGCAGGCTCACTCCAAGGGGCTCTGGGCTGGCTCATCCCACTGCCTGGAATCCTCTTCCTTCAGATGCCTGCCCAGCTATATTGTTTATTGTTTGTAAATGTTGCTACAAATGATGGAATTTTAAAAGATCTTTTTTTCTAATTGTCATCGGTTTTGTAAGTTTTTTTTTTTCCTCCAGGAACATAATTTGAAATAGAATGAACTATAGTAAAAAAAAAACCCAGAAATTATATAATAGACATGTAATTCTGTTGAATTCATCATAGGTAGTTTTAAAAGCTTGTCTTCACTTTACAGAATTTCATGCCTTCCCAATGAAAGGAAAGCCAATGCAGAAACATGATGATTTTCTAATCTTACTTATTAGCGTCGGTTGATTATTGAACATTTTGGTTTTTAAGCACATTAATATTAGAAATGGACAGATTAATAGTCCTTCAAAACTCCTGTCAACTTCTCTTTATTTTGTTATCAATTAAGCATGCATTCTATTTCACATTCCTACAGCAACATTTGATTAATACAATGTCTTCTAAGAGCAATGCTTTGGTGTTAAGACTGGTATACTGAGCCAGAAGTAAATTTAAAAAATTATTATCTCAGTAGTTACAACTGCAAAATGGCAAATGCAGAGATGTTTGCCACAGGACAAATATTTAGTCAACAGAAAATTTATTTTCTGGTTGTGTCTGGGGATAGTAGGAAAATGGAGGAAATTTGCAAAAGATCTTGTGGAAAATATATCTTCTTGACTTTTCAAGTAAATATAAACTTTGAAATGAAAATATCAATATATACCCTTAAGTGTAGATTTTACTTTACAAAGATATATGATTTTATTTATGAAACATGCTTTTATTATGGTAGGACCTTAGAGTCTTATTTAATTCCTTTATACGCTCCTTCATTATCACTCCATTTCCAATCAAATTATAAGTTTGCATTATAATGATGGAAATCTGATTCCAGTTTTTAAAATCCATGTCACTAATTTGGATTTAGCTATGGGAAATCTGTGCCAAAAAGGAGATGTGTCACATTACAGTTTTATAGGAGAAGCTTTAGTACTGGGAATTGGAATAGGAGCTGTTTTAATATACTCTAATTTAATTTTTGACCAGGAAGGTAAATTTTAATGATTTTGGTTTGAGATTTAAGCTGTATTGCTACTATACGTAGACCAGTGATTTTTTTTTTTGCCAGTTTTTTATCAGAGAAGTTTAATTTTTGAATTAATTGTATCACGTATATGGCACAAAGATAATGGTTTTTTGCAACTTAACTTTGGAAGGGGATCATCATTTACTAGCCCTTTTTGACATTGAAATTTTCTATTGTTTTATAAGAACATTATTGTATAAATCAAATAGGAATCTCACAGCTTTTTTGTTATATCCTTCAGAATATTACTCTTCTATTTTAAGCTTATAGTAAAAATGTGATTTCAGAGTCCCAGTGTTCCAATACTCAACTATATAGTTCTTCCTGAGGTAGATGAAATGTTAGGATCAGATTTGTATCAACTTCCAGATTATTGGTTTTCCTCTCACTTTCTTCTTTGACTTTGGAAAAACAGCTGCCAAGGTCGATTTGAGACCTTTTATGACTTCTCTCACTCACAGACTCAACTATTTTAGCACTGACCTTTGTCCTCTCTCAGGGATAGGGATAGCTTGATACTACCAGTGATAGAGAAAGAAATTGAACATCAAGGGGAGAGAGAAGTAAACTAGAGAGAAGCAATACCAGTGAGTTTTAAGGCAAAAAAAAGAATGGAAATTCCCTCTGGGTATTTTCACTCAGAATCAGGTTATAAAAGCAGATAAAAATGTTTTATTGTTTTAGTTTCTTTGTGTGAAGACATAAAAAGAGCTGCAGAGATGGGGAGGGAGGATGGGCTATAAAGTCTTACTTGAAAAAGAGCTCTGATAATCGTGTTAGGCTGAATTTAGACTGTTACAGAATGTCTTTTTTTCTTTTTACCTCTTCTACTTGTAAAGCATTTATGAGTTCTTTCTGAATTTTGAGTGTCTGTGTTTCACCTGAAAGTCCACACCAGATAGATCTGAACAGATTGCCAGTTCTTTTATCACCAAAACATTGCCCTTTTTCCATTCCCTGTCACCAGGTCTGCCAAAATTAAGGTATATTCACATGAAAGGAACATACTTATAAGTCATTATCATGTGCGTGTGTGTTACCACCATGATTGTTTATCATCACATTCATAACTCTCTGGCATATTCGTGTTTACTTGTTTGCTTGTTTACTATTTGTGTCTTCCCTTTGGATGGTAACTTATATGAGGAAAAATACTCGTCTTACAAATCCATATTCCGTCAGTTAGAACAGTGTCAGGCACACAGTGGCTGTTAAATGGATAAATGAATCATCTTGGGCACCTATTTTTTCTGCAGTAAAATTGTGCCCTGTCTTGATTTTGCAGAAATTTCTCACCACCATTTGGAGATCCACACTTGCATGTCCAACTGCCTACTTGACTTTTCCTCTTGACTGTCTAGCAGGAATCTCACATGTTCACAATATTCCTCCTGATTATTCAAACCAAGTCCATTATTAGTCAGATATATGTCATAGACATCTCAAGTAAAGAGGCAAGTAAAGGGTTGCTCTCCCTGTAAATAACCCTACAAGTTTAGACAGCTCTACCTCCAAAAAAGTTCTTTTTTCATTTTCCATTTGGACAAGCTACTACTGTCTCTCATGTGGACCTCTGCAATAACTTCTAAGTAGTCTCTCTGTTTCTAGTCTTGCCATTCTACCATCTATTCTCCACACAGCAGTTAAAGTGTTACTTAAAAATTATAAACTGCTGTAGAGTGTCTTCCCTCTACCATTAAAATAAAATACAAGCTCTTTACTATGCTTTAAAGATTTCCATATTCTGGTTTCTGCCTTCTGTTCTACTTCATCTTATTCTACCTTGCTTGCTTGCTCGCTTGCTTTTTTTAGAGTTTCACTCTTGTTGCCCAGGCTGGAGAGCAATGGTGTGATCTTGGCTCTCTGCAACCTCTGCTCCCTGGGTTCAGGCGATTCTCCTGCCTCAGTCTCCTGAGTAGCTGGGATTACAGGCACATGCCAACACGTCTGGCTAATTTTTGTATTTTACTAGAGATGGGGTTTCGCCACATTGGTCAGGCTGGTCTTGAACTCCTGACCCCGGGTGATCCACCCACCCCAGCCTCCCAAAGTGCTAGGATTACAGGTGTGAGCCACCATGCCCGGCTCCATTCTAACTTTCCTACTAAACTCCGGGCACAGTGACCTTCCCACTCATCAACCAGGCCAAGGTCACGTCTCAATCTAGGGCCTTGAGAACTTGCTATATCCCTTGTTTAGAATGCTCTGTTCCCCATCTTATCACTGCCAGGTCATCTTGTCATTCAGAAATCAGCTCCAGTCTCTAAAGGGGTTCCAACTCATGCTTCATCACGTTCCATAATTTATTTTCTTTGTAGAACCTAAACTATATAAAATAACCACACAAACTTCTTTTCTAGAACAGAAGCACCGTGAGAGCTGAAAGCAAGGACTTTGTCTTTCTTACTCCCCGTCCTATTCCTGGGGCCTAGAACAGTGCCTGGCATATAGCAGTAGATGCTCAGTAAAGTACCGTAAGTGTAGATCTATCAGTGAATATGTAGAGATACGTAGTCACGAAAGTTCAAAAGATAGCTAACATATCCTTGCTGTTTTTGTTGAATATGAAAATGTTTTAGATTGCTAAGACCATCAGTTGACACAGTGATAGGGAAAGAAGCAAAAGACAAATAGTTTTCTGAGCTCTAAGCTTATGGAGGAAAGGCGGTGGGGGAAAATCCTGTATGTTCAAGTGACTAGAAAGAAATCCAGCCCCAGTGTGAGGGGTTTTGTTGTTAGGATGGAGGTGCCCGTCTCCCTATTCCTGTGTCTTCCTGCCAGCTGCCGTTTCTCTGAGACATCAGGGTGTCAGCTTGAAAAGCTTATGTTCCATAAATCTTACCCAAGCAGCAATCAATGCCTTTTCTTTTAAAAAGTGAGAGTTTCAGTTAAGCTTTAGAAAGTAAGGTTATCTTTGAGATGTAAATAATATGTTAACATTGTGCTGGACTCAAAAGCTAAGTACATTAACTTGGAATGTGCTGAGCTAGTGGTAAATTGATATCCGGCCTGCAGTTGCCAGAGAAGAATTTCTGTCTTGTCTTCACAGAGAAGGGAAAGCGGGGAGTCTGGGTCAATGAATTTCCTACCAGAGCACTGCCCTGTCTATTTCGAGCAGGGAAAACTGAAGAGGGCTGCCTGGTTTACTCTGTAAGCAGATTCTTGCTGGGGGAGCTCAGTTTCAAAATCCTAGAAACCATATGTGTTAGTTTAATCAGAGTTTGGCCCGGAGGAGAATTAAAATGAAAGGAAATTCCACAATTAGAAGGTGTGGAAGTAGAAAGCAGACTAAATCAGGCCTTTGGAGAGGCAGTGTGGGCTGGTGAGATTACATTCTTAGGGTGTATAATAGGCCAAGGTTTTTATTTCCAGATTCTTTCACTTAAGAACCTCTGTGTCTGAATTCTAGGGCTCAGGCCTCTCCTCTCCTCCATCATAAGGGCCTCACCTTTGTCATTTTTACCAACAAATGCAAACGGGACAGTGCCGGGTTGGTGGAGGTCTCAATAGAATTTTGTAGCAAAGGCCTGGAGTAGAAGCCTAGCTTTAAAATAGGTTTCTTCTTCCTTTCCAGCCTGTATTTCCCATCCTGTCTGGTTGGCTTGCTGCTAAAAACTCAAAATAAAGAAGAGAAGACAGTCTTGTGGAGGGGTCAAAGAAGCCACTGTCTGTAGTTATTTGGGATCTTTGAGGAAGCCCCTGTTAAAGTAACTTGGTTGTAAGTTATGGATTGTTTACTCCTAATCAACTTTGACATGTAACTGGGTGCATGGAGTGTGGCCCAATTAAGGGGAATGGAGCTAGGGCAGAGCCTGGCTGCATTCCCAGGATGATGGAGAGGATGGAGAATTTAGAAACTGAGTTTAGAAGTTTTGAGGATGAATGGGGTTTTAGTCTTAGGAAACCAGCACTAGCAATCTTGTGAGAGTAACACATAAAAAAATAAAAACAGCACACAACAAAAGACCTGACGTCTCACCAATCTGCAATTAGAAAATGGTCTAGAAATGATTTTATTATTCACATATATATTGGCTTCCTCTACCTCTTTTAGAAACTTTACTCCAGTGTTCATTTCCTTTATCACCTTCTCGATTTTCCTAAAAATGTAGGACTAGCCCTTCAATTTGGAAATGATTTAAAGTGTACCATTTTTAAGGTCCTGGGGGATAAAAAGATGAATGCAACAATCTGCACCTTAAGGAATTTAAATAATCTAGGCAGGTAAATATACATGTAAACAAATTGAATTTCATACAGCATTTTAAGTATGGTAATACAAGTATGCTCAAGGGATAGAGATAGCATTGCTGAAAAAGCAGCTTAAACTCATGTGAAGTGGGTGAGGTGTTAAGAATGAGATCTTTAAATGCATTTAGGAAGGGAGCTGTCAAAGCACTAAGCAGCTGACTGATTACTGTGTTCTATTTGGCATGAGTTTTCCTGTTTATTAGGAGATGGAAAGGCTACTTTAGTCTAGATTTTTTCTATTCATTTCTTAGACATAGGCTTGTTAAAGAAAATTTGGAATTAATGATAATGCATTTATGTAACTTCAATATGTTAACTAGCAGATAAGCTTTTAAACAAGAATGCCAGGGATATAAAATACGTCGTTGTTTGACACAATAAGAGAAAATGATCATCCACTTGGTTTTTTACGTGGCTGGTCAGCTCCAATTCTTGTTTGTACACGAATGAGGATTGAAGCTTCTCTTTTGATCTATAATCAGAATGTGTTTTAAAAATGTACCAATCTATGTTGCAATTTATTTTTCCAATGGACTTAGATTCGGTGAGATGAATTTGTTCAGTCCCAGCGACTTTGAACCCTAATTTCTGTGTAGTACTTTGGCTACATAAGCAGGGAGCTGAGAGCGGTACCATGAAACAAAAATCATTATTAGATTATCTCGAATCGAAATGACATGATAACTCATGTTGAAATGAGAAGAATTTGAAGTGAGTTCTTTTTACTTTTATGCTGTAATGGCTTCAGTTTAAATTATGTTATTCAAAGGGTACTGGAGCTTTCATAAATTATTCATTGGCAAAGATTTAGCTATTTCAAGCCACTTCCCCTGAAACAGAAGGGGTTGAGGAAAATGGTTTATTTTTGCCAAAGCATTCATAAATATCCCTTTGCCTTACTTACTTCCACAACTAATTTGGCTGTATGTTAGTTTAAGGGACACTGTTTCCCGCTATCAGGTTTTCTCATCTAATAGTTTCCCTTTCTAAAACAACTTGAAAATAAGCTTTTTCTCATTCTGATTATCACACAAATTCATAACTGAGAGAAGAATTACTACTATATCTCTGGGGTTTCAGCAACGCTTGAATCTTTCTATGCAAGCTAGTGTCTTCCTTAATATTTGCCGTGCCACGTGGTTCAGGAGAAGCAATAGCTGTTTTCTTTTTATGTCTTTCTCTATCGGTATCTACAGCAATACGTCTGTCCTCTGAGATATTCTTGTTCATGTATTTTTGTTACCGTTAGGATGACTTTGAATTAATTACAAATATTTCTAAAATTTGTATTTCTGGTGAGATTTTCCTTAGTCTGGAGCAGCCCTTCCCATTATTGGACACAGATGCTCAGCTGGTAACCAATCATCTATAATTATGCTTTGGAAAAACCTCATGAGCAAAGATCCTCAACTGGTAGTCAAAGCTACAATTTGTAAATAATTATGCAAAATTTATGTTCTTCAATCTCTTTGAAAGATTAACTCAGTGATTGAAAGATTGCTTCGCTTCCTGAGACGAGTATTATTTAGAATTATTAAAAAAACTTTAGACAAATTAAATTTAACAGAGTTTAATTGAGGGAA
>NW_022437072.1:1234244-1246089 GCF_009761245.1 Sapajus apella
GAACTCATAGTTCATAGTTCATTGATTGCTGCACCAGCTGTTCTCAATCTCTTTGAAAGATTAACTCAGTGACTGAAAGATTGCTTCCCTTCCTGAGACGAGTATTATTTAGAATTATTAAAAAAAACTTTAGACAAATTAAATTTAACAGAGTTTAATTGAGGGAAAAGAAAAGAACCAACTTACCAATTGAGCAGCCCTCAGCATCGGAACAGATTCACAGACTTGGACTGCCACATGACTGGGGAGGATTTACGGGCAGAAGGAGGAAAGTGTCATACAGGAAGGGAAGGTGAGGCACACAAACAACTGCATTGCTTACAGCTCAGGGTTTGCTGGGTTTGAACACGGTTTGAACAGTTAGCAGCCTGTGAGTGGTTGAGGCTCGGCTGCTGTGATTGGCAGAGACTCAGCGATTGTTAGAGGCATACTCCTAAGTTAGGCTTTCAGTTTGCTTACCTACTAACTTAGGTTACAGTTCCTACGTAAGAACTCAAGCATGCTAGCACAGGGCTTTCTCAGGCCAGACTTTCCGTTGATTTAACCATACAAATGGTGTTATTTATTGAGTTTCAAGTTGGGAGTCATTTACTGTTTTCCGTTGCTTCCCTTTTCCACGCCTCAGGTGTCCTGACTGCAGCTTCTGCCTTTGATTGACCTTGCAGTAAATAAGAATTAGTTTGACCAGGTGGAGGTGAAGAAATCAGACCATGGGACATTTCTATAGACATGGGTTGAAGAGAGGCCAACAGGAGAAAGTGGCAGGTTCCTAAAGCAATGGCCACCAAAGCCAGAGAGCAAAGGAAGAATGGGTGACAAATGGGAACAACACATGCGGAAAACTAATCTTGCAAGAAATTTGGCAATGAAGTTAGAGACCAAAGGGTGAGGGCTACCGAGTGCATGAGCATATGAGGAAAGGTCGTTTGAAGCTAGGGTTTGAACATGTTTACTTAGAGGGAGAACTGAGTGAAAATAGAGAGACTGACGATACAAAGAGAAAGCGTCATTGTGAAAAGACTCTTGGAGGAGATACAAGAGGGGAGATTAAGAGCTCATACTAGCAAGGAAGCAGAGCATCTTTTGAGAGACTGCAACGAAGAAAGAAGTATGAAGATCGAGGTTTTGATGGCAATGGTGTTCAGTTGTTAGGTGAAACACCAGTCTGCATTTTGCTGTAAAGGTGTTTTGAAAAAGGAATATCAAGTAGTAGACGTTGAGTAAACCCACATACACATGTCCTGTTGGTCTGTTTCTGTGGGGAACCCTGTCTAATGCCGAGGTTCAGGGGGAGGGGAAAGGGTTTGAAGACGCTCAGGTTAGTCATATGAATCTTTTTGTTAAATGGGAAACTAGCATATGTGATGAAAGTGAGGAGTGGGCCTAAAAGTAGAGAACTTTTCCAAGAACGCCTGAGACTGTGACTTCTTCCAGAAAAGTGAATCTGTCTTATTCATTTTACGTCCTAAAATCACAGTGTAATAGTTGGCATTTTGAGAGTGCTCAACCAATGCTTGCTGTTTGTCAAGTAAGCAGAACAAGAGACCTGTGAAGGGTCCAGACAAGATGAGATTCTGTGAAGTTTTGGTGAACAAATTACCATGGCACTGTAACATTTGTGAGAATGTTCTCTGGAAGCAGGGACAGAAAGAGTCGGCCACGCGAATCAGCACAGTGAGAACGTTTGAGGGTCAGGAGGTTGAGAACAACTGGTGTCGCGATCAGTGGCCTGTGACCTACGAGAGTAACTGTTGGTGCCCAGGCTGACTCGAAAAGGGAGCCGTGCTGGGATTATGGGTTTGGGAGAACTGGAAGGAGCCAAGGGACAAAATGACTTAATGAAGACAGGGAGGTTGTTTAATGGGAGACGTGGGGTAGAGAAATGGGAATAAAGGACATGTCCATTCGTTTCATAACCCTCAGGAGTTTGGTGGCAGAATAGTTTTGAGTGGGAAAAGTGGGTGGGGGAGAAACGTGGGGGTTATTTTAAGAATATACTTTATTTTGCTATTTATATATATCTTAATTCCGTAACATATAATCCCTTAAACTATATAATATATAGTTTAAGAAGGTCGTAACAAAAAAAATGTAGTCATGTCCTGCTTCGTATTTCCTATTTTAATTATGAGAAATTATGGAGAGTGGCACACCTGGCACTGGCAAGCTGGTTTGCTAGGTTTTGGGCCTTCATTTACTCTATGCCGCTATTGAGGGTAAAGAGCACTGAAGGTGAAATTAGAAGATCTTAGGCTAAACACGGTGCCTCACGCCTGTACTCCCAGCACTTTGGGCAGTTGAGATGGGTAGAATACTTGAGGTCAGGAGTTTGAGACCAGCTTGGCTAACATGGCGAAACCCCATCTCTACTAAAAAAAAAATACACAAATTAGGCCAGGTGTGGTGGCCCACTCCTGTAATCCCAGCACGTTGGGAGGCTGAGGTGAGCAGATCACAAGGTCAGGAATTCGAGACCAACCTGGCCAACATAGTGAAAACCTGTCTCTACTAAAAATACAAAAAATTAGCCAGCCATGGTGGCAGGTGCCTGTAATCCCAGCTACTTGGGAGGCTGAGGCAGGAGAATTGCTTGAACCTGAAAGGCCAAGGTTGCAGTGAGCTGAAATTGCACCACTGCACACCAGCTGGGGCAAGACTCTGTCTCAAAAAACAGAAAAAAAAAGAAAGACCTTGATACAAGCCCAGTCATCTGCTAGATTAATGAACTTGGGCAATTTACATAATTTCATAAGGATATTAACTCACAAAGTTCAATGACAATAATGCCTTTTACTATTACTGCAAATATTAAGTGAAATATACAAAGGTTTTTTGCAATTTTAACGTTTAAATGCTAAGCAATATTTTACAAATATTAATTCTATATGGTACTATTCTTTGAAGGACATTCCACTTGAACAAGATAATTAAGGGTTCAATTTTAGTTATAAAATGGCATAATTAGAACATCTTTATGTTTTTTAGTTTAACATATTTAATATTTGCTAATATTTGACAGAACATTATTTAATCCAAAATACAGACTTAAAATGCACCATAGTGCCCCTTAAAGGTTGACTTTCCTTGTTTATGAGGGGATAATTCTTATCATTTGTATTGTTACCAGTCCCCAAGGAGAGCAGCAGAGCAGATTTGTGTGTGTGTGAAATTACACTCAATAAAATGAATTCCTAGATGTAGAAAAGTAATTATAAATGTGTATACTCTGAATACAAGTAAAGTTAACCAAAACGATCCATTTCATATTAGAGTTTATGGTAAAAATAAAAAAGTATGCAATTATACTTTATGTAATTATTTTCTCACTGAATGTTAATTTATTTTTCTACAATGAATGCTTTAAGTCCTGAGATCCAGGCTCTTTATTGAATTCCTAGACTGGTGTTAAAACTCTACCCAGAATTTACACATCTTAACTTGAGTGTTGAATTTACACATCTTAACTTGAGTGTTAACTGGGTCATAAAACTGATATTTGATATCAAAATATTTGAACAGTTAATACTCATCGTTTCCTTTACCTAAGGTGACATTTAATGGATTGTGCAGTATGAGTCGACACTGTGCAACACGAATCCTTTTGACTTTGGATTCTTATGGAGGAAGAAACTCTTTCCATCAACATGGCTTTAAATGACCTGAGGCTCTGGCCTCATTATCACAGAAAACAGAGCACCAGAGCCATTTAAAGCAGAATGCCTATCTTGGCAGAATGCAGGAAAGAGAGTGAGAATGTAAGAGCAGAACATTCAGGTTAGAGAGAAAAAGAGAATTTGGGATGCTTGAAGTCATTTCTAAGAGTATTAGTTAGGATATAAACTGGCTACTGCAACAAGCCCCCTTCCCCAAAAAGGGGGTTTACATGGGATACAATTTTATTTCTCTCTCACATAGCAGAGAGCAAGGTAGGTGAGCAGTTCAGGGCGGGTGGCATGTCCTGCTCAGCGAGACCATCTAAGGATCCTGAATGCTGGGACACCTTTGCCATCATCAACATGTGACTTCTTTGTCTAGATCTCAAGCAGCTCCTTTAGATGCCTCATTTCCAGCCATCAGGAGGAGGAGAGAAAGAGGGAGTGAGAATGAAGGACAAGATTCTTCCTATGGGTGTGACCCAGAGGTTGTTCATGTCATTTATATTCACATCCGCTTGTCTAGAACTTACAAAATCATACTGAATTGCCAGAAAGATTGGGCAAGGTAGTTTATAGCTGGGAGGATTTATGCCCTGAAATGGATGGAGTCATCTTTTCATCTTCCCTCTCACCAGTAGCACATAATCTATAACTGAGTTTGAACAATCCAACTTCCAAATGATTTCCATTATTCTCCGTATCCCTCACAAAGCTCAAGTCTAAAACGTTATCATCCTTGTCTGGTTTACTACGATCGCCTCCTAATTGGTCAGCGTGCTTCCGTTCTTGCCCAAGTCATTTCTGACACCATAGCTGCTAATTTAAGAATAGAAACCAAATCATCAGGCTTCTTTAAGCCCTTTGATGTCTGCTTCCATTGAGTAAATTCCATACCCTGCACCAGGAACCATAAGACCTGGCAACGGCCTGGCTCTAGCCTACCCACGCTGTCCACCAGCCACTGTGTTCTGGCCTCTCTGACCTCCGCCTTTCCCAGGACACAATGATCCTTTCCCCACTTCTGGCCCTTCTTGCCGCCATTCCTCATCCTGTAAAGCTTTTGCTGGGGTCTCTGTGTGGCGGGCGCGCCCTCACCTCTTGGCACTCAGCACAGATGTCATCTGTTTCGGGAATCTTGCCTGACTGCCCTTGCGGAAGCAGCATGTCTGGTTCCCAGTGGCTTTTTATTGCATAACTTTATTTTCTTCATAACCTTTATTATATGACAATCCTGTTTGTTTATTTATTGATTGATTATTTAATTGTCTCCTTTCATTAGAAAATAATCCTTAGGAGGGCAGTTTCTTTGGCTTACCCTGGTTCTCAGACTCTGGCACGTGAAAGGAACTCAAAAAATGCCTATTGGCCGGGTGCGGTGGCTCACGCCTGTAATCCCAGCACTTTGGGAGGCCAAGGCGGGTGGATCACAAGGTCAAGAGATTGAAACCATCCTGGCCAACATGGTGAAACCCCGTCTCTACTAAAAATACAAAAATTAGCGGACGTGGTGGCACTGCCTGTAGTCCGAGCAGCTGCTCGGGAGGCTGAGGCAGGAGAATTGCTTGAACCCGGGGGGTGGAGGTTGCAGTGAGCCAAGATCATGC
This sequence comes from Sapajus apella, assembly GCF_009761245.1. NCBI lineage: Eukaryota > Metazoa > Chordata > Mammalia > Primates > Cebidae > Sapajus > Sapajus apella. Next base: position 1,239,505 of record NW_022437072.1, read on the forward strand.
CATTGCACTCCAGCCTGGCGCTTGGTGATGGAGCAGGACCTGTCTCAAAAAAAAAAAAAAAATGCCTGTTGAATGAGTGACTAAATGAGTTAGGTACAGTTTATATGTTTCTTACAATAAGAATCCTGTGCCCGTTGTGGAAAACCAGGTAAAAAAACCTTACATGGATTTGCCTCTGTGAGCTTTACTTCTGACTTGGGTGTACTGCATGCTACACCTAAACCATGATTTTATCAACCTCACATGGTGTTTGAAGTTTTAGTCATTCTCCTCTGTAGTAGGTTGAATGGTGGTCCCCTAAAAGTTATGTTCATGTCTTAATACCCAACCCCTGTGAATGTTACCTTATTTGGAAGAAAAGTTCTTTGCCGATGTGATTAAGAATCTCAAGACGAGATCATCCAGATCAACTGTGTGGGTCCTAATCCAATGACAAATGTCCCTGTAGAGGCAGAGAGAGATTTGAGCCTCAGAGGGGAATGCCGTAGGAAGACAGTGGCAGAGATCAGGGTTTTGTGGTCACATCCCAGGAATGCCTGAACTACCAGAAGCCAGAAGCAGCAAGAAAGGATCCTCTCTTAGCTTCGGAGTGAGCATGGCTCTGCTGGCGGCCTCACTTCAGACTTCTGGCTTCCCGAACTGTGAGACAGTAAGTTTCTATTATTTCAAGCACGTGAATAATCTGTAATATAAATAAGTCCCAAGTATGACAGGGAGTATACTAATACTAACAAATAATTGGTCGTTTACCCAAAATTCGAATTTAACTGGACATTCCGCATTCTTAGTAAATCTGACAATCCTACTGTAATCCCAGGACACTTTGAAAATGAAGAATTGACTGGGGATTATGTGGTGATTCTGCCAAATAAGAACTGGCATCAAATATAAAAAGATCAATATAAGTTAAAGGAAGTGAAAATGACATCACAGAAATTTTAAACATGCTATAAAGTTCTAAAGTTTTGCCCAAAGAACTAAATAAAATGCTTAAAATTATAAAAGATTTTAACATTTTAAATCTGATGTAAAGCTATCCTAGAAAATTTGTTTCATGTGACTGTAAATAAGTAAGAACTAAAGTCCACCTGATCCTGACTTAATTTTTAGAAATAGAGTCTCTAGAGAAATAAGATCAAATTTGGGACTGCCTCATACTTCCATTACCAGCAGTTTATTAGATTCAGCTTGAAAACAGGTACATTAAAACATAGGAGTAAAAAAAAATGAGACTGAAAACAGCTTTTGATGAGGCACTTTAAAAGACGATCTTCCCCAAGGGGCTCACAGGTGTTTCTAGAAATGAGCAAGGAGCCTCTAGAAACCCATTTTTCCTTCCTATGCCTCAAGAGCAACCAAGACTACCCATGAGGCAAGATTCTGTTTTCCTGTTTAAATTTTGCATTTGTAATGTTTATAATCACAATTTTTTTTCTGCTTGTGAGGAAATATCATGCATGCTATTAAATAAGTAATTACATCCATTTTAGGATCAGTTGAACAAGCAAATAGGGTGGGGGGGGGAGAGAGAGAGAGATACAGAGCAACAATGCACCCCGCAAATTTGTATGTTTTCTTAATGAAAGCCAAAATAAATTCGGTAGATTTCATGTTTCTTACAACTAAGAATCAGGTGTCTGTGGTGGGAAAACCAGGTAAAAAGAGCCTTCTACAGAGAGTTTCCTCTTTTGGTTTAATTTCTGACTTGGTGTACTGAATGTTATACCTGAGCCAAAGACAACCTCCCTTCCTCCCTTGAAATTGAATAATTTATATTCTGTCTGAAAGAAAGAGCAATGGAGACAGGAGAATGACAGAGGAAGGCCTGAGTGTGAGTTGGAGTACGTGGGCGTGTGAGGTGCACGGGCAGCGGGGGCAGTGAAGAGGGCAGAGACTTTCCAAAGAGGCTGTCACAGGAGAAAAACAGGGAATTCCAAAATGACTTCCCACCAAAGACAGAGCAAGTGGAGTCATTGATCAGTGCCAAAGGAAGGTTCTGAAGGATCTGATATTTATTCATTAGCGTATTCCTTAATTATGTATTAGCTACTTAGTATGTATCATGAATTGTCCTAGATGCCAGGGTTTTTAAAAGAAACAGTGTGTCCTTATTTAAGAGACTGGACTATATGGAGAGGAAAACAGTGCTACAAAAGCACTGCAATGAAGACTAAGTCCTGTGACAACAGAAGTGTTTATAGTGTTTAGGAACACGCACAAAGAAACTTACGGAAGGGCGGAAGGGGCCAAGTGGAAGGGGTATCAAAATCTTTATAGAGTTGGTGCCTAGGTTGAACTTTACTAGATTGGGGAAAGCTGTTCTCTGAGGTTAGGCACAGGTTTTAAAGGAGCTAGTGAAGCTTCTGAAAATAGTCAATAAAATAATCATATTTACGAATAGCCACCCTTTATGAAGTGCCCTCTACCTGCCAGGAAGTGTGTATATGTTATGTTAAATCCTCACAATAACCTGATGAGTTATGTTTTTTGGTGCTTCAGGCCTTCCTGGGATGTGACAATAAAACTTAGGAGGAAGGGATTTTTAGCCACATTTTACAGATCTGGATACTTGGGTAATGGATATGAAGAATTATATAGGTTAACACAATGATGGAGCCAAAAAACCTCTTGAGTGCCATGTTTTCCATTTTGCCTTGTTGCCCGAGTATTAGAAAGTACATATATTAATAATCGTTCTGAAGTGTGTCCTGCTGAAAGTATTGAGGATGCGATAGTTAAATTTCAGTTGTTCCAGTGGAGAGAAATCGATTTCCTGATAGAGCAAAAGTTGGTGGACTCTGGTTTTGATGGCTGTGCTCTCGGGCAGAGCCTCACACTCTCTAACATTCAAGGGCAGCTTTCACTAAAATCCCTTAATTACTATACAGATATCAGCACATGCAGTGCTTTGACTTAGCACACAAACCAACAACGTTATGTTTCGTACCCACTGGTAGAAACTGATTTGGCATGCAGGTGATAACATCTGTCTTTAGGAGTTGGCTTCTGTTGCTGTCTCTTACGTAGAGTGACCGTGGATCAGCCGGGGCAGCTGCTCTAAAATGTGCTTTAGTGGAGTGCTCCTTAAACTTCAATGTGCTTTCTGACGCCCTGGGGACCTTGCGAATCTGTGGGTCTGAGGAGGGCGCTGACACATTGCTTTTCTCGATATGGAAGCTCCCACGTGGTGCTGGCACTGCTGACCCACAGACCGCATTTTGAAGAGCAAGCGCTTAGAAGAAATGAAGGCCATCCTTCTGATTTAGACTCTGCCTTGATCCCACAGTGCCACAAGATGTAAACAATTTATTAGAAAATAATTATTGGGTGCCTGCATTGTGCAGGCACTGTGCAAAACACAAGATATGTTTAGGAAAAAGTACAATCTCTGCCTTTTCGACGCTTGTGTTCTTGATGCGCGGCGCTGAATGTGGGTGGGGTAGGGAGGGGAAAATTATTTATTTTGTTTGCATCATGTCACATGTTACTGTGAGTACCTTTGTTTGTAATTTAAGATTTTAAAAAGTGACTTAAGAGTAGCTTATATTGTAGTAGGGAAAAGAAACGACTAACATGCAACATGTTAAGGCAATATTAACATGTTACTTTCAGAGCAGATTGTGGAAATCTCACTCCAAGGCTTTTAACTTTATTCAAAAACAAATGAGAATCCAGTCAAAGTTATTTTTGGAGCTCATGGGAGACATGATTACAACTAAATAATAGTTTAGATTTTAAATATTTTCAGCACAAAAAATAAGTATGTAAGGCAATGCATATGTTAATGAGCTCCATCTAGCCATTCCATGATGTGTGCAAATTTCAAAACATCATGTTGTACACAATAAATATATACAGTTTTTTGTCAATTAAAAATAGATAAAAAATAAAATGATAATTTGGGTTTCAGACTGATATGCAAGATCGTCAAATCAGACGAAGGAAGGTGATCTTTCTTCCTGGAGGCAGGAAGAACAGTTTATAGTTTATTACTACAAATGTGGGAAGTGGAGATTGAAACAAGAGGGCAGATGACAGAATCGGCTAGTAGTAATTTATATGTAGGGAATGAATAGAAGAGGCAAGTCCAGATGACTCCCAATTTTTTGGTTTGGGCAATTGATCCCATTTATTGAACAGAGAGCATCAACGGAGGAGACTTTGTAGTTTGGAGTGGGAATGGCCCTTCTAACTGAAACTGTCCAGTGGATTATTGGAGATGGAGTTGGAGGATTTAAGACAGGTGCCTGGGCTGGAAATAGTATACTTGGATGATGACCGAAGCCCTGGCACTAGCTGGGACCATCCAGGGAAAACGTCTACTGCTGAGGATTTTAAGCTAGAGTCCCAGAGAGTACACATGTGGGCTTCGGTGAGTACTGAACCTTTACAGTTTGTATGAAAATTTCAACTTAACCTTTACAGTTTGTATGAAAATTTTAACTTTTATATGCATTTTTTTTCTGGGAATAATGGTTCAAAGGTTTTATGATTCTCAAAGGGGACTTTTACCCTGAGAGGTTTAGGAAACACTAGAGTAAAATGTGAAGAGAGACCAGTATTAGACCTGAGACACCAGTAGGAAGGTGTGTCAAAAAAGAAGAATTACTAGAAGGAGAACTACCATTTGATCCCACAATTGCACTACTGGGTATCTACCCAGAGGAAAAGGAGTCATTATATGTAAAAGATACTTGTGCATGCATGTTTACAGCAACACAATCGCAAAATCGCAAAAATGTGGAACCAGCCCAAATGTCCATCAATTAATGAGTGGATAAACTGTGTTGTGTATGTGGTGTATATATATATATATATATATTTGTGTGTGTATATATATTTTTTATATATTTTATTAATTTTTATATTATATTTATTTATATATATTTTATATGTATAACATATATATATATATATATATATAAAATACAATACTACTCGGCAATATAAAGGATTGAATTAATGACATTCTCAACAACCTGGATGGGATTGGAGACTATTATTCTAAGTGAAGTAACTCAGGAATAGAAAATCAAACATTGTATGTTCTCACTAATATGTGGGAGCTATGCTATCAGAAAGCAAAGGCAAAAGAATGATATGTTAGACTTTTTTGGTGCATACAATGTCCCGTGCTGCACAAGCGTTCAAAGACCTAAGAGGGAATGGTGGGGTATAAGGAAAGACACAAAGACAGACATAGAGAAAGCTGGGCCAGGCAGCCTGGGAAAGTGAGGATGTCAGTTTCTCCGGCCCCAAACTGTCTCAGAGGACTTTATTTTATATATTCACAAAGCACACAGCAGAGGGAGGGTGCAGTTACTCAGAACAGCCTGTGGTTGTGATTCTCACACTTCAGTTCACATACTTCAGCTAACAACTGTCTTGCAGCGAGGTCAGTGAAAACTGGTTATATTTCCAGGTTCTTTTGCTCTTCTCCGACCATACACATTTTCCTATTATGGTTTCACTTCTCTGGAGTTCACCCAAAGTTCACAGCAGCCTTGCTGCTGATTTCCCCAGAGGTGGTGGTTTACTGTAGCTCTCTACAGATTTTGGGGACTCAGGGGAAAGGGTGGGAGGGGGTGAGGGACAGAAGTCTACAAATCAGGCTCAGTGTATACTGCTTGGGTGATGGGTGCACCAAAAGCTCACAAATCTCCACCAAAGAACTTTGTCATGTAACCAAATACCACCTGTTCCCCAAAAACCTATGGAAATAAAAAATTTAAAAAAATTAAAAATTAAAAAGACGAATGAATGTCTCAGGATAGAATCTTGGGGAAATGTCAACACCAGGGAAACCTCAATAGGTTTTGCCAGGCCCTGAAACTTCAAGTGCCTCTTACATTTTTCCACGTTCTTCCAGGTATAGATTCTGGGGAAAGAAAGGCCTAGGGTCTGGAAGATTTGAGCCACAAATACTGACGGGGTTTGGGAGAGAAAATAAGCAAATTAGGAGTGAAAAGATTGGACTAATGAAGACGACTAATAAGTGTTTAGCTGAACTTCAGGCCTAGGGATTTTTGGAGATTCTTAGAATTTTCTTAAGTCTAAAAATTTCTAGTTTCATCTTTGGTAAGGAAAATAGACATACTTCCTTTAGTATAAAGAATTTTCATCCATGGAACGTGTACCTGGTTTTTCATTCAGTTGGCTCTTTGGAATAAGATGAAGGACAGTCCGGCCCTGGCTTCACCTGGAAAATTAAGATACCACATCAAACGTCCTTTGAAGTACAAATAGAATATTCATTTCTGATTCATGTTCCTTGCAAATACATTATGTTTTGGAAGGCTTTCACATGCCAACTGGACTAAGAACAGCTCAAGCTTGATCCTGTGTCTGTTTTTTTATTTTTTATTTTTTTTAGCACTTAACACTATCAGCAACTTAACTTTGTCCTCACAGCTCAATTTTCTGCTTATTTTTATAGGTTTAGAGCAGAAACTCAGGAACTTCGTTACAGTGCTAAAAAAATCAGATGATGCTGTGATCAGGACAGGGAAGACACAGGGTGGACATGGAGCTCTCTGTTACTAGGAGATTTGTGTCAGGACAGGGAAGACACAGGGTGGACATGGG
>NW_022437072.1:1246099-1289728 GCF_009761245.1 Sapajus apella
CAGGGAAGACACAGGGTGGACATGGGGCTCTCTGTTACTAGGAGATTCGTGTCTGGAGTGTTTACCTGGTGGCCAAACATTGTGTTTCTACCCTGGCCAGTCATCTTTGTATTGTTAATTGCATTATTTTATATTGCTGCATAACAAATTACCCACAAGCCTAGTGTTTAAGATAAGCAGGTATCTCACGTAGCAGGCTTTAATTCCTCGTGATGTACACTTGTTTATAAGGCTGTTTGAGTGTCCTCATGACATGCTGGCTAGCTCCCTCCAGATCGAGTGATTGAAGAAAATGAGGTGGAAGCCTTGATGTCTTTTATGACTTACCTCGGAGGTGAAACTCCAGCATTTCTGCACCATCCTGTTGGTTATACACGTCTGTTCTTTGCAAGGTGGGAGACTGCACAGGGCATGAACAGGCGGTAAAAGAGGCATACCAGGAGGCAGAGATTGTTGGGGCCAGTGTGGAGGCTGGCTGCTACTGCAATGACAACTATTTTCCCAAATAAGTGTTCTCCTGGAAAACGGAGATCTTAAATTCCATTACAACTATCTCATCACTAGCACCACCAGGCATGCTGCTTTAAGGTATTTCAAAGAACTGCACAGTCACTCAAGAGACACAGGTAGGTCTGGAAATAAAGATACTGTCAATAACATCACTTCAGTTATGAAGAAATCAGGGCCTATGAATTTTTAATTCTGTTTTATACACATCCAGTGACATCTGAATTGAGAACTTTAGGTCTTGTGAATCAGCTTTAGTGGATGGTAGGGCCAGGTAAAGCCGGGGTTCAGCAACATAGCAGATAAATATGTTTTCAGTAGATTGAACTTGGAAAGGTACCAGTTGCTTTTAGTTAAGAATTTCTCCCCAGGAGGATTAATTCCTTGTTTCATGGAACAGAATCACTCCATCTCTTCCTATTCCATACAATCTGTGACAGGCTACTCTATGAAAAGCATTAATGTACAAAGAGTTTCATGATCCCATAAAATGCCTTCCCCGATTCCCTTCCTTTCTTTTTGGGCATCTCCAAATACCTTTCCTTGTTTAAATATGATTAAATTCTAAGATGACTTGTTCCAAATTGTAAACTTGGGATTCATGAAGGTTGGGAATTTCCTAAGATGCCTTTTACATGTCTTATTGGAGATTAAGAAGGACGTGGAGCACCTAAGGGGATGTGAAATGCGACATAGGTCAGCTTAGACCTCCTCGGTCCATAATCTGTCTCCGGCGGCTCTGTTTGGCTGCCTGAAGGGAGTTCCTCCATGTTGGAAACACGGGGTCACTGTCAGGAACCAGGGACAGGTATGGAGATCTTTCAAACCCAGTGAATTTCATCTTTCTGGATTCAGAGAAAGAAGCTGGCCTGACAGTGTGTGGGGAGAGAAGATGTTTTCTGGGGATCACTGCTAGCTTTTATGATACTGGGTTTTAAGGAATACACTTTTTAAATTTGGAAAAGAATAGTGACTATGATCTTACTTTAAGTTTCTGTTCTGTCAGATAATTTAAGTGATGGTTATATTTTAGAGCAGTTTGGTGTTACCACTTGAGGAATAAATCAAGAAAAAGGGAAAATTTTAAATGGGCTGCGTAGGGGGATAGCAGGTTTAACTAAATCATTAGCACGCTAGCGACTGTTTGTATTGCTTCTGGAAAGTAAAGATGCAACTAAATTCACATTACCTTCAAATTATTACCCAGGATTTTATACCTGTTTTTGTATCTTTATTGATAAAATAATGCAAATGTGCCACTTAAATTCTAGTGGGGACCTGACTCCTTTTTCAAGAAAATTACTGCTCATTTTGTGGGTAAAATTTGTGTACGATTCTCAGAAGACATTGCGTTAGTAATTATTAGAGCATCCGAATAAAGCAGAAATTGGGAAGCATGAAGGGGCCCATCTGGACCTGTGGGCATTTACCCAAGGTCACATGTTATGTGACGGCTAAATCCGGAGGTACAATTAGTAAATAGACTCGATGTCCAGTTTTCTCCATGCCATTAGACTGCTCATTCATTTATTCATTCTTAAGACAGGTAAAACGTTAATATCCCTGATATCTATTTGAGTAGACTAAGTAATGCTGCAGTAACAAGCAACTCTCAAATCTTACTGGTTTAAAAAGACCAAGGTTTGCTTTTTGCTCAGCCACATGTCATTCAGAGGTCTGCATGGGGTCAGATCAATACCACTTCAGTCCATGGTACACGCTGATGGAAAAAACTCTGTTTAGGATGTTGCCTGTCTTAAGAGAGAAGAAATAAAGCTGTAGGAATCCATGAGCTGGCTTTTAAAGATTTTGCTTGGAAGTGTGTTACTTGGGCCTGTATTTCATTGGCCAGAGCAGGTCACTTGGCCAATCCTGGTTTCAAAATGCAGGGATGTGCAATCCTCACTCATAGAGGGGCCCTGTAAGCCCCCAGACGAGCCCATTGTCACTAGGAGCGGAAGGAAACTTGTCTAGGGAAGGTGGCAAGTACGGTAAACACTGATACGATTTACCAGACTCACTCAAGGAGTGTTTGTCTTGAGGCTAGCATAAGATGTAAATGTGATCGTGCTGGTATGTTTGTAAGAAAACATTGCAGTCCTGTATTTATGCATCATTGTTATTAGTGTAAGAGACTGACGCTACTATACCAAGAACTATATTGTTAAATATGTGTTGAATGAGAATGCATAAGACAGAGCTTTAAGGAGACTGTTGTCTAGAAAGGGAGATAATATATGTGCAAAAATGCAAAAAAACTTTACGATAATTCAGCAGAAATAATTTAATTTTTTTTTAAATTGTACTTTAGGTTCTGGAGTGCATGTGCAGATCATGCAGGACTGTTGCATAGGTACACACATGGCAAGGTGGTTTGCTGCCTCCATCCTCCCATCACCTATATCTGGCATTTCTCCCCATGTTATCCCTCCCAACCTCCCCACCCCCCACTGTCCCTCCCTGGACCCCCCAACAGACCCCAGTGTGTGATGCTCCCCTCCCTGTGTCCAGGTGTTCTCATTGTTCAACACCCACCTATAAGTGAGGACATGCAGTGTTTGAAATAATTTCTTTTAATAGGAGAATTTTGGAAGGATTCAGATTAGCTGGGTACATTGAACCTTTCCCCAGCCATGCTCTATAGCTAAAAACCAGCTGTAGGCTTGTTTAGGTGACACTGATTTCATACATTTCTGCTCTTTTGAAGCTAGGACATTTCACAGGATTGGACGAGGCTGGTAAGGTGAAAGAGTAGAGGCCTGAAGATTCCAGAGAGCTAGTGACAACATCGCCAAAATGGTTGAGATCTGCAGTGTATCAGGAGGTCAGTGTTTCTGGAGAGCGGCAGTAGATGGGAAATGAGAGGACATGAATTCAGTAAAGCTCCTTAACCTCTCTACAATGCCTCATTTATCAAATGGGTCTGATGAAAATGATATATGTGAAAGCACCTGGCATAATATTGGTCAGCCTGTGGTGCCTGATGATAGAATGGTGCATAAATAAATAAACACAGGCTCTCAATCAATGTTGGGTGAATGCGAACCTGAAAAAGGGCTTTATTGAGTGCTATAATAGAGTAGGAGCAAAGGAACAAATACGGTTGTAAGTGAGACCAGGGTCATAGAATTGAGCTGGTGGAAGGGATCAATAGAAGGTCATGGTCATTGCAGGCTTTTTCTTTTACACATTAGGAGCTCTGTTAACCTAGCTCCCCCCGTTTCACTGATGCTTTTTATTCCTCCCATAAATCTTACTGCACATAAATCCAATGTGTGCATACACTGCACACTCATGGTAGGAGACTCCTTGCTAGCAAGCCGTGACACATTTGCTTTCCTCATTTAAATGTGTCTGCTTACAGACAGCACGGCGGTTTCCCCCTAATGTGTTTACACCTGTTGACCTGAAATGATATGATTTAAATAATACATAAACGGATAAAATATAAATGCAAAAGAAGAGGACATTGTGTCCATGAGAATTTGAGTTGAATGATGTGCATAGATGCAATAAAATTTAATTGCTAAAAATATTGCTGTCCGAGTAGACGTAGATGAGAAACATTGAAGATGGAGAAAGAACGTTGAAGGGTTCTACGCGTGCTTTCCCCTGGCCCCTCACATGGTAGAGCATCATACAGAGCATGAAACTGTGGACTCTGGAGCCACACCGGCAGGATTGGCTCCAGAATCCGGCTTTACTCAGCTGGCAGCTGGGTAACCCTCAGTGCCTCCGTTCCTCATCTGTAAACTAGGGATAGTAAATAGTCCCAGTCTCATTAGGTCATTCTGTGGCTGCACTGAGTTCCCCCACAAGCTACTCAGAGCGAGGGAAACTTCACAGGTTAAGGGCCCAGTTCCCTATGAGAGTCCTGTCACTCAAACACCAGCCACAGGCTTGGGGGCTTCAGGCCACCCTGGCTTCTGATGAGCTGCCTAGAAAGTGGGGGTTTCTACTACCCAATCAGCCTCAATTATTTCCTAGAATTAATTCACAGAACTTAGAAAGGTGCTATGCCAACATAACTGGGAAATATTTTAGATTTGGTTCCAGCCCACTGCAATAAAGTGAATCGTACACATTTTTTGATTTCCCATTGGATATAAAAATCATGTTTACCGTATATCATAGCCTATTAAATATACAATAACATGTTTAAAAGTGTACATACCTTAATTTTAAAAATATTTTATTATTGAAACATGCTAAAAATCGTCTGAGATTTTAGCGAGTTGCAATCTTTTTCTGGTGCTGGGTTTTGCCTTGATGTTGACGGCTGCTGACCGATGAGGCTGGTGGTTGCTGAAGGTTGAGGTCACTGTGGCAATTTCTTAAAATAAGACAACAATGAAGTGTATTGCATTAATGGACTCTTCCTCTCACAAAAAATTTTTCTTTAGTATGTGATGTTATTTGATAGGATTTTACCTAGAGCAGAAATTCCTTCAGAACTATAATATTCTAATTAATTTGTTACCATTTCAACAATGTTTACAGTATTTTTGCCAGGAGATTCTCAAAGTATTTTCAGGTTCTCAAGCAACTGCTTTCTTTGCTCATCCATAAAAAGCAACTCCTCAGCCATCCGTGTTTTATCACGAGACCGGCAATTCAGTCACATCTTTACGCTCCCCTTCCAATTCTAGTTCCCTTGCCATTTCTACCACATCTGCAGTCATCCAGGCTTTGTTGTCCCAGAGTAGAGTGGATTTAGCATAACTCTTAAAAGTCCCAGGATTTTAGGAATGATAAATGAACACTGGTTTCACTGTAAAGTCAACAGCTGCTTTTGACCTTAATAAGAGACTCAACTTGTGCTTTGATGCTTTGTAGGTGGACACTGACTTCCCCTCTCTAGCTGTGAACATGCTAGATGGCATCTTCCAATAGGAGGCTTTTTGTTTGTCTATGTAAAAGTCCACTGTCTAGTATAGCCACCTTCGTCAATGATCTTAACCAGGTCTTCTGGATGATTTGCTGCATTTTTACGTGAGCACTTGAAGCTTCACCTTACACTTTTGTGTTAAGGAGATGGCTTCCTTCCTTGAATGGCATGAACCAACCTCTGCTCGGTCGGCTTTGCTTTTGTAGCTTCCTCGCCTCTGTCAGCCTTCATGGAATCGAGGAAAGTTGGGGCCTTGCTGTGGGTTGGGATTTGGCTTATGGGAATGCTGTGGCTGGTTTGACCTTCCGTTCAGATCACTCGAACCGTCTCCCTATCCTCAATAAGGCTGTTTGCTTTCTCATCATTTGTGCCTTCACTGGAATAGCACTTTCGATTTCCTTCAAGCGCTTTTCCTTTGCATTCGCAGCTTGGCTATTTAATGCAAGAGGCCTTGCTTTCAGCCCGTGTTGGCTTTCCACCTGCCTGTTCGCTCAGCTTAGTCATTTCCAGCTTTGGATTTAAAGTGAGAGACAGATGATTTTTCTTTCATTTGAACACTTATAGGCCCTTGTGCAATGGATTATTAATTGGCCTAATTTCACTACTGCCGTCCCTCAGGGGACAGGGAGGCCTGAGAAGAGGAAGGGAGATGGGGGAGTGGAGATGGCCGTTGTCCAGCGGTCAGAGCACACACAATAGTTATCAGCTAAGTTTGCTGTCTTACACCGGCGTGGTGTGTGGTGCCCCCAATTACGATGTAATATCAAAGGTCACTACGCGCACACCGCCACAACTGACACAATGACGAAAAAGCTTGAAATATTGCAAAATCTACCAAAATGTGACACAGAAACACGACGCGAGCACACGCTGCTGGGAAAATGGCACCTGTAGATTTACTGAGCGCAGGGTCGCCACAAACCTCCGGCTTGTAAAATCAGAACATCTGTGTAGCAAAATAAAGCAACTCACAATACGACAATGTACGCCTGTACTTATGGCTACAGTTTTATTATAGCAAAAGGATACAGATCAGAATCAACCAGAGAGGTGCACAGGGTGAGGTCTGGGAGGAGCTGAAACACAAGGCTCCTGGTCATCCTCCCAGTGGGGACGTGGACATCACTGCCTCTGTCCTGTACATCAGTGTGTGACGATGCTGAGAAGTACCACGAGCCATGGAAGCTCGCAGAAGCTGCTTTTTTGTCAGAGTTTGACTGAGCTTTCATCACATAGGCATGACTGATTGGAGCACTGTCTCCAGCCTCCTTCCCCCGTCTGGTATTGCCTGGCTCAAAGCCCCAGCTCTCTAACCACATGCAGTTGGTCTTGGGACGAGCACCGAAGTCTTTCCTGGGTAAACACATTTCTTTCTTGTCTCCCTGTGCCCATCTTGCCCCTTTCTATCATGTTTTTAAGCTAGTTGTTCTTTTCTTTTGAGGCAGGATCTTGCTGTCACGCAGGCTGGAGTGCAGCGGCACAATCGCAGCCCACCACATCCTTTCCCCCCGTGCTCAAGCAATTCTCCCGCCTCAGCCGCCCGAGTAGCTGGGACGACATACAGGCATGTGCCACTACGCCCGGCTCATCTTTTCTTTTTAACTAGAGACAAATCTCCCTATATTGTGCAGGCTGGTCTCAAACTCCTGGGCTTAAGTGATCCTCCTGCCTTGGCCTCCCAAAGTGTTGGGATTAGAGATGTGAGCTACTGGGCCTAACCAAAACTTTAATTTACTGATTTATTTATTTATTCATTCATTTATTCATGACAGAGTCTTGCTTTGTCACCCAGGCTGGAGTGCAGCAGCGCGATCCTGGCTCACTGCAACCTCTGCCTCCCAGTTTCAAGTGATTCTCCTGCCTTAGCCACCTGAGTAGCTGGGACTACAGGCACCTGTCACCACACCCATCTAATTTTTGTATTTTTAGAAGAGATGAGGGTTCACCATGTTGACCAGGATGGCCTTGAACGCCTGACTTCAGGTGATCCACCCACCTTGGCCTCCCAAAGTGCTGGGATTTCAGGTGTGAGCCACCACACCCAGCCCCAAATTTTTATTCTTTAAAAAATCATGAACTTCATTCAGACCAGATTTTTATAGTTGTTATGAGAAAACCAATATTCAAATTAATTTGCTGTTGTTAACTAATATTATTATTGTAGTCCAGGTTACTGATGCCTGTGGTAATAGTAATCATGGCATCATTATAATAATGGTGAATATTGAAAGAGATGGTGAAATGCTGTGAGCTGACAAAATTTGATGGCTAATAATATTTTTATTTTGTTTTCATTAAAAAAATTTGTTGTATAATATTTGTTATTCAATGATGATTTAATATAAATTGATAGCTATCATGTATTGACTGTAAGATACATGCTGACTTCTATTACCAAAAAGACTAAGACAGAAACCCTAATACATATATCTACGTCTACTCCTGCATGTATCATCTATTTAGCTCAGAGTAAGTATTCAATATTGGGCATTTTTTACAGTTACAAACACATGCCAAAATGTCTCATGAATATCCACAGCTAAGAAATGGCATGAAGCACTTTCCAAATATTTGCCTTGGAGTCATTTTTTATTTGAATTCCCACTAATGCCTGAAAGAACACCAAAAAGGGCAACTCTCAGCCCCCACCAAATAAAAAGCCAAAAAAACTTCCCAAAATAAAATGTATGTCTCAAAGCCACCTCTAACCAAAGGCAAACACACTATTCCTGATGTTCTTATGCAAAAATGGTTTGACTTATATTTTCCAAGTAGTTGTTAATACTTTGGCTATTTTACGTTCTAGTTAATTGTTTTTGAAATACTCTTGTAGAATGGAAGTAGTATAAAATAACTGTAAAAAGCAAAAACGTTAGCAGGGCTTACTCAGAGTCGAACGCTGAACGAGGAGGCAAGAACACAAGGACGTGGGCATAGAACTTTATTGCTGCAAGAAGTCTCTGCAGGACTGTACCAATAGATGTTCACAGTATGACTGTGCCATTAAGAAGAAGTTAAATTATGGATCTGCTCTTTAAGAATAAATTTTTGGAACGATATTTGTAAAAAGTAATTTGAAAACACCTTAGTTTAAAATTTTTGTTTCCTTGGAAAACTTATCTGCAAAACTAATTTATACGAAGCACCCTGTTCCCGAACAGGTTATGGATGGGAGAGGGACTGTGATTTGGAAGGAAGAGCTCTGTGATCAGGATCACTTAGCAACTTTGCAGATCAAGTTTTTCAATGTCTCTGAACCTTTCTCAGGTGTAAAATAGAGACGGCAATGTCTGCTTCACAGGATTACTGTAAAAGCAAAATGAGGTGAAATGTATGAAATCAACTAGTGCCTGCCTAGAAGACAAGACTATTATAAAGCTTCTTTAAAAATAATTTAGTGTTGTCATTCAAAGACTAGAAAGTCCTGAATCATTCGATTTTCCTAAGACTTTATCTGCTGATGATCTAGCATGTTTGGAGTTTTGGTTTTGTTTTGTTTTAAGTGAACTTAACAGTTAACAGGATCAAACACTGAAGGATGGTAGGACAATGAGGTGTGAGAAAGGTAACTGACTTTTGCCATGAATGATGACTTTTAAGAGAGCAATTTTTTAGAGTGGTGAGGGTGGAGGTCTGAAGCCAGGAATGCTTGTGTCACAGGGAATTCCTTTAAGAGGCATGGTGGAAAAGGAGAGAAAACAGAGCTATGGCAGAAGGCTTCTTCAGACTTAGAAAAGGGATTTTTTTCCCCTGAAGATGAAATCCTTAAATTTCTTGAAGGTCAGCAAGAGTAAAGAGGAAGACAGCGGAAAGACTGCAGGTTAATAATCCGATCTGTTTCCAGTGTCTGTTCAATCTCCAACTTACAAAAGTGTGATCTGGGGCGTGGTCCTCAACTTCTTCAAGTCCCTGTAGAACTCACACCTCCCCATCCTCCTCATGACGTTAGGGTGAAGATATTTGAAATTAAGTCTGTAAGAGCACTTTGAAAATCACAGAGGATGTTATCCTACTAAATAAACATAAAACAATCCTTTCAGAAGATGGTCTCTCCTTGTCCAAGGTGCTTATTCCCTTTCTAGCTGCTGCTGTGGAAATTCTCTTGGCCTATTTATGAAGTATCAGCCTGGCTCTTGGAGAAGTGTTTGTTGGACTGAATTGAAGAACGGCAGCGCTAACATGGCAAATGCACTTTGAGATGACAAGGCAGTCGCTCCTCCCCACTTGTAACCTCAGAGCTCTGCTCTAGCTCTCTTTGGATATTCTACCTCACATTTTACTTTTTTTTCAAACTTACCAACTGCTGTGCAATCTGTCAGCTCTGTGTTCTTCATCTCACACAATTTAATAATATCTCTCAGCAGTTTTCTGACTGAAAAGTTTCCTGCTCTTTCTTTTCATCAACGTAAAATGGTACCCACTTAAGGCCATTCACACCTGGAAACCCAGTGTCAAATACGGCTTCACCAAGCATGTTGTGTTTTGAACACCATGGTATCAACAGTGAAAAGTTAATTTTTTAAAAAATTTTAAGCTGAGGGACTACAAAAAATATTCTAGAATCTGAGTTTTATTTTAATTGATTAATTAATTATGAGATGGAGCCTTGCCTGTTACCCAGGCTGGAGTGCAGTGGCATGATCTCGGCTCACTGCAACCTCTGCTTCCTGGGTTCAGGTGATTCTTCCACCTCAGCCACCCTAGTAGCTGGGACTACAGGCGTGTGCCACCATGCCCAGCTAATTTTTGTATTTTTAGTGGAGATGGGAATTCGCCATGTTGTCCAGGCTGATCTGGAATTCCTAACCTCAAGTGATCTGCCCGCCTTAGCCACCCAAAGAGCTGGGATTACAGCTGTGGGTAGCCGCGCCCAGCCTGGCGTCTGAGTTGTAAATATAACCCCTTAAATTCTGATTTAGTTTATTTTTTAGGTTTTGAATTTGTTTTTGGCACAGTTTGTATTACACAGGGACAAAGGGGAAAAATAAGACATTTTTCAAGAATTGTAAACACTGAACAAGAATGTAAGTGCCTTAGAAGGAAACATTCCATACAGATGATAGCAGTTCGTTCCCTGATTTAGAGATTCATTCCTCAAACAAGCATCGTGCTGGACCTGAGAAGATAAACAAAGCAGCATGTAGATTATTCCCAATGAATTTCGACATAAAAAAAGGAATTGCAATTCAGGATGATGGATGCTGTCACAGAAGTGTGCATAAAATCTAGTATTGGCCAGTAGGGTGACTATAGTCAATAATAATTGTACATTTAAAAATAACTTAAAAAGTGTAATTGGATTGTTTGTAACTCGAAGAATAAATGCTCATGGGGATGGATACCACATTCTCCATGATGTGCTTATTTCACACTGCAGGCCTGTTTCAAAGCATCTCATGTATCCCATTAATATATACACCTCCTATGTACACACAGAAATTAAATATACAATTAAACTAAAATCTAGTGGTGGCGTAAAGGAGTGTCAGGGGACTCTTGTAAGGGGGAGAGGCAGCCAGTGGTCAGCTGAGAGGACTAAGCGGCAGCACCTCACAGACTGCTTTCCAGACTGCAGGCGGTAACAAGTGGGTGGAAACTGCCACCAATATAGTGTGGGGCTCAGAAGGGCAGTATGAAAGGGTGATTTCTTCTTTCCGTATTAGACTTTAGTGTTTATCACTTTTTACAGCTTGATTGGGACAAAATTGATATACAACAAATCACACATACGTAGGTACATTTGACACATGTATGCACCTGTGAAATCACCACCACAATCAAGATAATGAACATATCTACCACCCCGAACATTTCCACGTGTGGCTGTTCTCTTTTCCCTCTCCTCTCCTCCCCTTCTCCCTGCCCTTCGCCTCCTCCCCTCCACTCCCCACCCCTCCGCTCCCCACCCCTCCCCTCCCCTCCGCTCCCCTCCCCTCCCCTTCCTTTATGTTATCTTCTAGAATTATGTTCAAGACATTGGAACCACAGTGATATACACATCAATTAGAACGGCTAAAATTCTAAACAGACTAAGCATAAAAATTGTTGGCAAGAACGTGAATGAACTAAACTCTCATAGACTGCTGTGGGAATGCGAAGTGCTACAACCACTTTGAAAAACAATATGGCAGTTTCTTAAAATATTAAGCCTACGCATAGATAACTACCCAAGAGAAATGAAAACACATGCCCTTCCAAAAGCCTGGACAGGAATATTCGCAGTGGCTTTAGTTTCAGTAGCCAAAAACTGGAAACAACCCAAATGTCCATCAACAAGTAAATGGACAAACAAAGTGTGGTATATCTATAAAGTGGAACACTATTCAGCAATGAAAAGGAATGAAATATTGATACATACAATGATATGTGTGAATATTAACATAATTATCCTTAATGAAAGAAGCCAGATGAAAAACAGGTGCACACTATGTTATTTCATTTACATGAAATTCCAGAAAATGCAAACTAAATTAAAGCAAAAGAAAACAGACCTTGGGTTATTTTGTAAGAGGAGAAGAGAAAGCAAGCTGGGCATGGTGGCTCATACCTGCAATCCCAGCACTTTGGGACGCCAAGGTGAGAGGGTCACCTGAGCCCAAGAGTTCAAGACCAGCCTGTGCAACACAGTGAAACCCTATCTCTACCAAAAAAAAATTACAAATAGCTAGACATGGTAGCTGTTAGTGCCTATAGTCCTAGCTAATCAGGAGGCTGAAGCAGGAGGATTACTTGAGGCCAGGAGGTTGAGGCTGCAGTGAGCTATGATGTGCCACTGCCCTCCAGCCTGGACGACAAAGCAAGACCCTGTCAAAAAAAAATTTAAAAAAAGGAAGGAAGGAAAAGGAAGGGGAGGGGAGGGGAGAGGAGGGGAGGGGAGGGGAGGGGAGAGGAGGGGAGGGGAAAGGGGAGGGGAGGGGAGGGGAGAGGAGGGGAGGGGAGGGGAAAGGAGGGGAGGGGAGGGGGTTTCAACCTAATTATATAAAAATCTGGAAAACCATATTATATATTTTCTAACTTTAAGGAATAAAATAATCTAACATCTTGATAATTCCAAAACATCCTCATAAAAATAAACATTCTTATTCTTCTGTAGATGTGGAATGCTGAGATGAATCAGTATTGACAAATGCCTTTAGCGTTACAGAGGCAGAATGATCATGTGTTGTAGCTGACACATGGTGGGATGATTGTTTCTTCCTAGTAATCTCACAGTGAACGTTTTATCTGTAGCTCTATGTCAGTTGTCAGAGTCTGTGTGTTCAGAGTGATTTATTCATGTCTTTATTCCCTTGGATTATTAGTTCCTGGAGGGCAGGGACACTGTATTCTTCATATTTTTAAATCCCAAAGCCGCTGGATAAGTATTGGATATGATTAATTAATTCAGGCACTCAAAGGACTCAGAAGGGCAAGAAATGTCAAACTCCTCTTGGATAAGTTGGGATGTAATTAAATACATAATTTTAAGAACAATATTGAAAATACTAACAGTCCAATATTAGAACAAGACAAACAGACTACATTTTAATCTAAGATTTCTCTCTGTATTTGTGTGGAGTTTAGTGATCTGTATGCACATGGAACTGCAAGAATGCAAAAAGAGAATGAGAAATGAATAAAGCAGAAAAAGGAATCTTTTCAGTAATGCTAGGGATGAAGGAGAAGTTTTATCTTTTGGTAAAGGAAGAGGAAAAATCTTTGAGTTTCAGAGAAAGAGGAAGAAAGTTGAGTTGTGAGGGTTTTGTGTCCACTTTTTCATCCAATGAATTTTCATGAAGCCAATGTGAGAGTGAAATCCTTATAACTATTTAATTAAACAAACAAATATGTAAAGTACTTACTATTTGCTTGTTGCTTTGCTAGGGAAATTCAGAATCCGCTTTTTAGGTGTTTATTGTCTAACCGTAGTTTGTTTCCTGTGAGGTGAAATTTTCCTTTGGGATCAATGAGATAAACTCCAGCAAAGATTACGTGGAAGTTAAAATGTAAGGCACTTCTCAAAACCTTTTCTTCACACTATACATAGTTCTGGCTTTGGCCATTTGAAACCTGAATATGGAAAAAGAGTGATAGCAAAACCCTAGTTTGAGACAGAGAACTTTTAAGAATATTTGGATATAGCTTTGCAGAATTAGCTTCTGCATTTAAAATTTTATTCATCATTTATGACTGCTACTGGGGCCCACTTTCCATGCAAGGTAAAACTAAGAATGAAATACTTGTCTTCCTCTTGTCTCTTCTTTTATATGTATTGAAACAGTTGTATTATGAAATTGAGAAGCACATAGCAGGGCTGGGTCTTCATTTTCGGTGGGGATGGCTTATGCATCCCAGACAGTGGTGTGAAGTAGGTTGTGGGAAGCCTGTGCCGCAGAAGGAGAAGCATACTGAGAAGCAGGTCGACACTGTGTCCACATTTTGGGCTGTAGAGTTTGACAAAAAAAAGTCTTAGAAAAATAATAGGGAATACTGCACTCAATGCTACTTTTCTAATCTGCTGACTTCTTAATGCAAAAGATTCTATTTTAGAATACTTCCTTCCATGACAAGTTTTCTTCCCTGATATATTTGGTATGTGGTTAATTTTATAAATTACTTAAAATGTAACATCTATTTTGGTAACTCATTGAAGCCATTTGGTAACAATTGAATCTAGGCCTTCAAGAAAAAAATGAGAAGGATAGGGTGGATTAAGAAAAAGAACTTCAAATGATGGAAATTGTTTATTTCAAATGTTCTATTTCTGTTGCAACACATTCAAATAGGCGTGTCCAGGTTTTGATTTTCTGAAAAAGTTAGGGAGAAATAAGGCAACAAGTGCTGTAGACATTTTGTATGTGCATGTAAATGTTGCGTGCACATATGAAAGCTTTTAGTGGTGAATGATAAAAACAGTAATTTAAATATTTATTCAATTATTTTTCATAAGAATAAAGAAATATGGCAAGTAACATTTAAAAACGTCAAATTATAGCTTTAAAAAGTGGTGATATTTTATTCCTGGTCACCCATCTGTAGGTAATATAAAGATGAGCAATTAGGTATTATTTTTAAATAAAATAAATATTTCTGTTTATTAAGAATATGTAGATTTTTAACCTGTCACATAATGAGCATCATGACTAATATCATCTGGACTGTCAATCAGTGTTAGTGGCATCAAGTTGCTCATATGTCAGGCCAATGGAGATCACCGGCTTTCAACCGATGGTCAGTGGAGCCCTGGGTTCCTGTGGCTGTGGCTCCAACGTCACAAGACGGGAGCAGTAAGAGGCCAGGTGGGCCTTGGTTTCCTGCCCAAGACTGAATTAGACCAGTTCCATATTTATCTGCTTCATATATTACAGTTCTACAAAAATCTTCCTTTTCTGAAAAGTTTTCTTTTACAAAGAAGGTATTTAAAAACCCACGTTAAAGATGCATTTCTTACGCTTTTAAAAATATCTATTTCTTCTCTCTTATTAAAATTTACCCATGGGTAAAACTAAAATGAAAATGGAAACAACTACCACATTAGCACCAAAAGCACTAAAATAATTCGTAATTGCTACAGTTTTAATGACATGTCATTAATGATGGCTCTCTAAGGGTTTTAGCAGAGGAAAAATAAATTACAGGTGATGTCTAATTCCTTCTACCTGCAACTTCAACTATGTCTTCCAATTTTAGAAAGCAGATAGGAAAGCAAGTGAATGAGAGAGAGATACTATCAAAGGATAACCCTGAATCTGTTCTAATTTGTAGAAGAAAGCAAATCATTTGGATGATTGACATTGTAATTATTACTATAAAAATGATTTCACCACTCCTCATTACTAATGACATCACATTGGTTGAAGATTTTCTATGCTAAGGAGCTGCGATCGGGAAATCATTGCATTGATTTTAAAATATAACACTTCTAAATTGCATAGGATACATTCTTTTGAGAACACCTTAGAGTTTTGAGATGAAACAGTTCTTATTCTGTGTTTACTTTTAACTCAACCAAAGAAAGTCTGCATAGCAAAAAAGAAACCTCTCTAGAGGGTGGCTGGTGATTCTGTCTCACAGGATGGTGTCATAATGCAATCCTTCAGCTCCCTGTGAACGGTGCCCACAAACGAGCTGACTTTTATCCGCTGGAGTGGAAGGGAGTACCGTAATGGTTTCTTGGAAGTACCGTAATCCTAAAAGTAGAGTTTTCTGTGAAATCTGTAGAAAAGCAAGGTTTATGATAGAAATATAATTAGAAGGATAACACACCTGTACTACCGCTAGAACTTAGCAGGCCAAAGCTGTGCATGTTTCTCTTCAGGAATGACATGGGTTCATGAGGTGTGCCAACAGCAGGTGTGGCTAGGCAGGCCAGGTCTGGGGGTACAGTACATGGGAAGGTGACAGGGGAGGAAGCCCGTTAATAATCGGACCCACTTTCCTTGATTTTAATTGGGGGACGGTGTGATTGAGCCAGACAGTGGTGAGTGGGGGTGGAAGGTCCACAAAAGTGAACGATTTAGAGATGAGAATGTTCCAGAGGGAAAATGCTTCTAGACCTCCTGTCTTCACAACCAGAATTTCTGAAAACTTCCTGGGTTGTTATTTTCAACGGCACATGCAGAAATCCAAATAACCAATCTGATAAAACTAGACATGGTAATATTCTATCTGTATCTTTAGAAATCAATGCTTTTTCTAAAGGGATAGGTAAAGGTTGAGAAACTGCAAGCCACTGATATAACTAACAGGGCTTCCAAGACCTAAGCGGGAATTTCACTTTAGAGTCTGAGGAAAATTGCCTGAGATGTGTTTTACCAAGTGAAGGATGTGCCTCAAAGAGAAGAAAATGCCAAATACTGAACTTGAGAGCATTCACGTACCATGCCGAGAGTGAGGTCAGAGGATTTTTGCTATATTTGAATCAAGAAGAAATATCTCCGATGAGTGATATCATTGCTTTCTCCTTTAGGAAAGCAATGTTCTGGCTGAAGAGCTGGCTCTGTAGTTAGACACATCTGGGGTCAAATTCTTGATTGGTCATACGCCTTGTGACCTTGGATAAATAATTTAACTTTGGTAAATCTCACTTTCCTTATTTCTAAAATGGCATGATAATGACAATTTTCTCAAAGCGTTAAGTAAATGAAAGCTTGCAAAGTTGCTGGTCACTCTTCTTATTTTCATTATTATGGGTAATATGCAATATGATATCCAGGATCATTTAAAGTTCCTGAAATGTGAGAATCACAAAATACAAATGCGATTCCCATCATTATTTTCGGTGACTTAGGTAGAAGAAGGAAACCTAAGAGACTGGGGCCCGAAAAGGGCTTTCTCTAAGGATAACCCATCGTCTCTGTTATCAGAATCATTAGTCAAATTTGAGAGAGATAAAAATGTCAAATTGAGTTTAACAATTTCAGATTTTCTGTAAAACGAGTGTAGCTGACTGTTGAGAGATCTATGCATGGGTGTGAGGGACTTCCGGGAAAGGAGGAGGAAAGAAGGGGCGGAGTGTGGCCCATCTGACTTGGTAGCAATGCTTGTTTGTGTTTTGCTTGTCAGGGTTTGCATTTTCCTTTTGAGAGACGGACTATGGAAACAGACAATGGCCAGAGCGTAGATGATAACACAGTTCTGACACACATAAGAAGCTCAGAAACCAAACCCCAGCTATTTTAGCAACGAGTCCAATGAGCCAAACCACAACTTCTACAGCAGCAAGTCTAGGGAGTCAAGCCGCTGCCTTTGCAACAAATGGCCCAGCAGTGTGAGGACTTGGTCAGTGACTGCTAACTTCTCTCTTTTTGCCAAAACTTCCAACTCTTTAGATCACTCACGTAAGAGGCTGTTTCTAGGTAGGCTGCCTCCAGTTTCTCCATGACAAAGACCTCCTTTCATCAGAGTGTACCTGATGCCCTCTCTTTTTCCATTACACAACTTTCCCACTCCACTATCTGCCTTTGAATCTCTGCCAAACTCAAATGGTGTGGGTGGACTCCCTTGCCTGCATCAAGGGAGTATCCAAAGCAAGCTCTGAACAAACGTCTAATTTGTTCTCATTGGAGCTGTTTTCACTTCTTACCGCGTTCTCCGGCATGCATGTTTTCCTGAAGCAGCGACGTTTAACATTAATGTGCTAAGCTACCAGTGAGTGAAATAAATGTCTCACAGTGGCGCTGTGTTCAGTCCTGTGCCCCTGGGTGTTTGTAAGTCCCACTTTGGGAAGCGCTGACTTGAGGATCACAGGATCTTCCCTTGAACAATTTTGGTGAGATGTAGTCCGTAAACCACATAATTCACCTGCTGGAGGTGTGTGGCTCAATTATTTTTAGCTAATTTACGTGTTGTGCCACCATGATCATAATCAAGTTTTAGAAACTTTCTGTTGCCCTGAAAAGTTCTTTCATGACCATTTGTAGTTCTCTCTCCTCCCACAGTGAGCAAGCTACCTAGGAATCTGCTTGTAAGTGCCATGGTACACAGCGCTGCTCACCAACCTCTCTGGAAACACTGAAGGGAGGGGGTGCCCTTCAGAGGGGAGCTTAACGAACTGCACTGTGTGCAGAGAAGAGGAAACACAGCAGAGTTCATGCTCGTGTCCTTAGAAAGGCCTGCTCGCAAAGTTGGCTCTTGGTTGACATCTGGGGACGTGAATTTCAGGAGGTTTCCTTACACTCTAGCTGATAAGAGGTACTCATTCTGTCCGTTCTGTTTCTATAAAAATGTGGTGTATGCAGAACCCGTTTTCCTCCTGGGAATTTGGAAACACGGTGGGAACTAGGCAGAGGGTCCCTGCATGATGATTCCTTGATAAAATCCTTGGGCAGTGACTATCTAAGGAGCTTCCCTGGAAGGTGGCACTTCACACTGTTGTCACAATTCAGCCTGAAGGAATTAAGTGTGTCCTGTGTGACTTCACAGGGGAAAGACTCGGGAGCTTGTCCTGGCCTCCTTCTGGATCTTGCCCAATGTACCGTTTTCCTTTGCCGATTTTATTTTCTATCCTTTTTGCTGCAGTGAATCTTGCTTGTGAATATGACCACATGCTTAGCCCTGCGATCACACCTAGCAAATAGCTGAACTTGGGGGAGTGCTGGGGACCTGCAACACATTAATCACCTGGGGATTTTTATAGGAAATGGGACCTAATTTAAACCCACAGCCTGGTTGCAGAGACAAGGTTATAAAAGAGGCAGGTTGTGGTCGGTTTAGGGATTATCACACCCATAAAAACTAAAGAACAAGGAATTTCCGCTTATCTCCCACAAAACTGAATTAACAATAAATAAAACAATTCTGAAGTTGAATTATGAGCGGATGAGGATTCTTAGTATAATCTCGGAAGAGTAAATCAGATGGTAAATCGATTGGAAAGTGCAACTGAGGAAAATAAAAAAGAAACTAAATATGGAAAATTTTTGGAATTGATCATTAAAAATAAGAGCAAGCATTTTCTGGCACAAGCTTTTTACCTTCATTAGACGTACGGTCATAAAAATAGGAATACTTTTAAGAACCTTGAAGCAATTTATATCTTCAGTTGGAAGAACGAAGACTTTTATATTAACATTGAAAAAATTGCTTAGGTTTAAAATGATCTTTTTCAGACTTTAACCGTCGATATCAAAAGACTGTGAAGTAGGAAATACATGCTCGACTGAAAAGAAAATGTATACGTTTTAAAATATATCGTGGCATTTCTATTTTATAGGCTTTAATGGAGGGAGAGGAATTGTAAATATTAAGGTACATGTAATTTTAAAATAAATTTGTAAGGATCAAAGGAGATATTTATATGAAACTACAAATTGTCAAACAAATGTAAGGTATAGTTATTCTCCAATTATTGGCTGTAGGCAGATAAAAACAGGGATGTGATGTCTATTCCATAAAATAGAGGAATGTTTTATCTGGTTAATTTTGTGTGTTTGTTGCCTTACAGAAAAGTGATAAAGTACCCTCAAGGTAAAATCAACATTTGTTTGCTGTTTGTTTATAAGGACATCATTTCTGTTTACAGTTTTACAGTTGTCAATGGAAAAGTTTTCTTTCTCTATAAATCTTAATATTTAGGGAAGGGCTTTAGAACTGCTGAAGATTTGTTAACGGAATTCAGTATTGGTCACGTTTTGATTCAGATATCTCAGAAAATTGAGGCTTAAGAGATTAGGAATTTGGATCAATCCCAAGAGGATTTTGTATATAGCTGTAAAGAGTAGTGATGCACCCTTCCCTAGTCATTGGAAACGTAAATTCTATAGAAGGAACAGAAAAATATATTGAAAAAATATGAATGCATACTATAAGAACAATTAATAACAGTAAAGATGATATTTTAAATGACTATTGAGTTTTTCACTGAAGTTATGTTATTTTGAAATCATCTGGTTTGTAGATAATTGGTTCTGATTTCTAATGATGTTAATTTGTGAATGAACTCAATAGTTGGTTTATCCTTTTTTAAAAAATTGATGACATGTTTTCATTGATACTAGGCGGCAAATCAGAGCCCAGAGAGGCTAACTTCTTTCATCTCTAATTTAACTCATTTTCACAGATACTCTAAGTAAAATATTTCTTCATTAAGATTTACCAGATCTTGGAAAGCTGTTTCTTTTTTTTTCTTCATTCTACATTCTTATTAACATTTTTGATGTCTCTACAGAATTGTTTCTCTTCATTCTGCAAAATGTTCTTTTCTGCTTTTTCCCTCCAATGGAGAGTGCTCCTTCAACAACAAACTGTCACATCTGTTAAAGTGTAGCTCCCAGTGTTTCATTGAGAGGAGCTGAGAAAAACTAGAATGATCCCCTTACTGAATAAGAATTTAATATTTCAGTAATCTGAAAATGACTAGAAGTGTTTAAACAAATATATATAAATATCTAGATATTCTATATATAGACATATACATATATAAATTTTTATATATAAAAATAAAAAATATATATTTATACATAAATGTTTATATTATATATAATATAGATTTCTGTCTTAAATATATTTATATACACACACATATATAAATATATATATGTGTATGTGTATATATACATATATGATATGTATTTTGCCAAGGAGAGAGTAGTGGTGGCAGTTGTCTTTTATATAAACATATATGGTGCTCAGAGTAATCTTTGTGTGTGAGTATGTATATTCACACAAACACACACAGACACCCACACACAAACACACACACCCATATATATTTAGAATACAGCTGATGATGAATGTGGGGACAGTGATGGTATGATTCACTAACAACTCACTAGCTGGTCAACCTTTGAGGGAAAAGGTAAGGTGTACCTTTTTGAGCTTGCCTATTAGAAATTCCAGTAGCGTACAAGAAGCCAACTATGTTTTTCTTATATCTCTGCTATTAAAAAAACAACAACATATGAATTTACTACCACTAAAGTTTTTATCAAAGTGCAAAACTTTAAACAACATGAAGCACATTTTTGCATTAGTAGAGTACTTTAAGTGTAGTGGGCATTCAGTCAACATTTAGAGCTGATGATACAGCCTTTATTTTACTTTTTTAGTTTTGCAGAAAAAATTACAATGCACTTAAGTGTATCTTTCAGATAATATCAATATAAATTTTGCCCTGGAAAAATCAAATGAAAAGCATTCACTCATTCTATAAGAAAGTGCTTTTGTATTGATAGGAAACCAAAAACAAATAACCTCAGGGCTAAGAATGCAACTTTGTGAATTTAAAAGTAATTTCCTTGAGCAGAAATAAAATAACCAATTCTCCAAGCATGCTATTTTATTCATTTCAAATAAGCAAATTCAAAATGAGTGCAAATAAGTCTAGTTGGATAAAAAGTAAGCAAAGTCATTTATACCTTTTCTATAATTTTCTCCACATCTTTTATTACTTAGTGGGTCTTTGTCAATCAAAGGGGAATGGCAGAGCTTTGAAAGGGGAATCGTGAGCTTTGAAAAAGTTGAGTAGTTTTCATTTAATTGCAAATTGGAACTACAAATACATCAATAATATTAATAGCCATCAATTAATAGGGGTTCTAGAATTTACGTATAGATGTCACACAGTAAAAAGTTTGCATTTAAATACATATATTAAGTAGTTAGCTGTTATAGAACACTGATTGACTCATATTAAGAACTCAATATTAGTTGTTTATTACTACATTAGTATATTAGTGTTATATCTACATATTATTTAATTTTATATTATGTGAAATAAGTAGAGGTAAATTCTAATTTATCAGTTATAAATGGAGATAGTTGCTTGTCAGTCTGAACTTTTGACTTTGGTGCTGCCCATTTCGATATTCAGCGTGTGACTAATAACCATTAAATTCTGAAAGGTCAACAATTCTCTCAGCCCTGAATGTTAATTTTGACATCATTTTGCCAAGGAAAGTAAGAAACGTGACATGAATTATTGAAGTAGAAGAGCAGAGAAGAATACTCCTAGGAAAGCGATATCCATTTTATGTTACCAACTGCTAACTTTTTCTCTTCTTTAACATTAATTTAGGCTCTTTGCTGATTATGTTAATTGGCTTTACTGTAAAACAAATCATTTTCTTTCTTTTTTTTTTAGTGTGACTCTTTCTGGCCAGGGATCATGATTTAGTACATGTTAATCACAGAGATAAAAGTATTATTTGGCCAATTCATTTTTATAACAAAGGTGTGAGTGAACATGGTGGGCAGTTTCTGACATGGCTGTCAATGTACCCCACATCCTGATATTCTCTGGTGTGACCTCCTCCCCTTGAGTGTGGCTGGACCTAGTGAATTTCTTCCAGTGAACAGAAAACAGCAACAGTGTTGGAATGTCACTTCTGTGTTTGGGTTGCTGGCATTCTCTCTTGTTCTGCTTGCTGCCATATGGTGAGATGCCCAACGGAGTGGTACATATGGCAAGGAACTGAGGAAGACCTCCAGCCAGCAACCCCTGAGAAAATCAGGCCCGAGTCCCACAGCACGATAGGACTGGAATCCTGCCAACCGACCACAGGAAAGAACTTCGAAGTAGATCCTGCCTAGCTGAGTCTTGACATGTATCATTAAAGCCTTGAGAGAGGCACAGACTTAGAGGACCCAGCTAGGCTGTGCCAGAAACAGGACCCAGAGAACCTGTGAGATCAAAAATGCTGTAAGCCACTAACATTTTGGGGTAATTTGTTACACAGAGATAGAGAACTAACACAATTAATAAATAGCAGAGCTGGAGAATTACCCGATGAATTTGGGTGGTAAAGGCATACAATTTGGTTAATTTAATTCCAATCAACTGAGGTACTATATTGAATCTCTCTGAGGAGTTAAAAAGAATTATAAAATATTCCAAACATGTACTGTTTTTCTAATCATTGCCCCTCCACTCCACATTCCACATCTAACCTGAACTTCACTTTATTTTACCTGTAGAGGTAGAGCTAAGTTATTAGAATATTTCTTTTGACATAATTACTTGCTAGTCAAATAACAAAAATTAAAATAATTTGACAAAAATGTTTTGCATCTCATAGCTCCCAGCTATGTCATGTCAAGGAAAATGAAATACAACATATATTTATAATACATTCATTACTTATGAAAAAAGCTACTTCCCGTGGGGTGTTCTCGGCAGAGTGCTCCTTTAGGTGATCTGCCTGAATGACACCCGTCCTGATGCATTACATCATACAAGACAGTGGGATTGGCACTGTCAAATGCAATGTGCCAGATGGAAATTGCCAAAGAAAATTTTCCTTGAACTTAGATGATATAACATTTCCACTGCTTCCTCTTACCCTAAATATTTATTGGTAATTCAAAAACCATAATTATGGGCAGGTAAAATTCTAGAGAATGTGATTAAAGATAGTGTGTTAACTACATGTGAACTACTATGAGTTTGCCTTAATTTGTTCTTACAACTTTAGGTTAATATATCCAAGTTAGCAAGGTATAAGGAAAGTAAAGGCAATGTTTATTGAGTTAATTAATTTTTTTTCAGAGGAATTAAATAAAATTTAGAGGTATTTCCAGTTTCATTTTATTTCACGTCTTACAACAGGTTTGTGCAAGTTTGATGACTCTGGTTTGAAGTTGTTTTGTTAAAGTGTTGTGGTTTTTATTTTTTGATGAATATAGCTGATTCTAAATAATTTAGCTGTTGGCTTAAGGGCAGTTTTTTGGATGGTACAGATTTTTTTCTTCTGCTTCTGTATGTAGGACATTCTAATTAAGCATTTCAACCAGAAACAGGAGGTGAGCTCAAGTTATCTTGTGGTTTGATTTATTGGCTGTTCCGATGAAGAGGTTTAGTGGAGGAGGAAGTTGGATTTAACAGAAAACTTAAGCTATTTTCAATGATTCAGATTAGTTTGTGTTCTTTTAACAAAAGTACCAAATATTGATTGGTTGTAAATATCAACTCCTGCAGGACCAATACAATACAATGCTGGTCAAGACAGAACAGAAAAGAAAGTTTATTCGTCAGGGTTGGAATTGACCCCAATGGTGACCAGTTTGTAGTTCTATAGTTGAATGTTATAAATATTCTTAACATTATTGCTATGGGCGATTGGACAAACACAGCCTATTAAACCATGAGTCAAATTTACTTACTTTCAGGGAGTTTGCTAGCCTGTTTAGAGAGAAATTGATTTTGATTATCTGTTATTTGCTCAGATTACTTGTAATCAGTCAGGTGTAGCAAGTTCTTCAGTATCCAGACACATCTAATCCTGAAAAAGTCTGATTCTCTCACAAAGTCTTCTGATGGTAGTTGCTTTCAGGCACCTTCAAGAAACTATTCTTTCTATCATTCCACGAAAGATGAAACACATGCTCTAAGATATTTGGCAGTGGCGGAAGAGGAGAATGGATAATTACTCATCTTTGTATATTTAATTTTAGACTTATTTCCCTATTTTAAAATAATGAGTTTTTGCAACATACATTGCAATTTCATGCCTCAGTGCTTTTGTGCTTGCTGTTATTTTTGCTTGAAATTTCCCAAGTTATGTTTATCTGTCATTGAAGCCTCAACCCTGGTGTTCTCCCCTGGAAGATAATTTAAATGCTAGACCACGTCCAGTGCCCCTCAGATTAGCTGCTGCTTTTTTTGTGCTGAGATACCCTAAGTTTACCTCCTTATCAGAGGCCTTTTCACATTGTTTTATAAAATTGATTTACTTGTCTGACATCTCTTTATCCCCCAAGACTGCAATGCTTGGGGTCAGGAACCACATTCTGTTTACTATGGTAGCCCAAATGACAAGGACAGTGCTTGGCAAGTAGCTGCTCAACAGTTCTTTATTTGGATAATGAATGATCTAATAAGATTAATTCAACTTAAAAGAAAACCAATTAGCCTGTTGGTGGCTGACAGAGGAATATGGCGATTCCACAGTTTTCTCTTGGTACTGTTGGTAATGATATTTTACTAGAAATTTCTAATAATAAAAAGTTATTGGAAAAATGATAAAATTCTAACAATATAAAATTCCAGTAACAAAATTATAACAATTCAGAATTTTACAGGTCTTTGGGGTGGGGGATGTACAAACATTATTCTAAAATAAAAAAGCAAAGCTATAAATACATCACGTATTTGGGATTTTGAGAAAGCAATTGACTCTCTTGGTTAGACCCCAGTTAGCTGAATTTTGATTGCTTTTGAACAATAAAGCCTTTCTGATAACAGATGTCTAATTGTATCTGAAACCATTCATTTTGGTTGTCAATTACTGTTATGCAAAACTATCCCCAATCTTAGTGATTCAACATTCTGCGGATTGGTTGGGCTTAGCTAGATAGTTCTCACATGGGGTCATTCATACAGTTATAATAAGGTAATTGTTGTTGCTGGAATTATTTGAAGGCTTGATTGGGTTGGATATCTAAGATGGCTTCTTCATTTACTTGTCTGGGATTGTTGGGATACTGTGGGCTGGCTTCCAGGTGTTTCTCTCCCTCGTATGGCATTCTGAAAGCAGTTGGGCTTCCTACACAGTAGCCGGCTTCCCTCAGTGTAAAAATCCCAAGAGACTCAGGTGGAAGCTGATGATTTCTTATGACCTAGCCTCAGCAGTCATGCAGAATCTTTCTGGTGTATTCTATTGGTCAAATGTGAGTCACAGGGCCAGCCTACGTCCAAGATGAGGGAACTACATAAAGTCATGACTATTCGGAAGTGTGTTTCATTAGAACATCACCTTCAGAGAATAGCTATGATTCTACAAATTTTATGTGTAATGTGCTATTCTTCCATGGTGTAGAATGCCATTCTACAAATTACATATCTTTTCATAATTTCCTATGGCATAATAAATGTTTTAACATTTTGAAAGGTGTGGTAGGCAGGATAATGACCCCTGATGTTGACATCCTAATCCCTGGAACATATGAGTGTGTTGGGTTACATGGCAAAAGGGTCAAGCTTGCAGGTGGTACTAGGGTTGTTAGTCAATTAACCTTAAGGTAGGGAGAACATCCTGGGTTATCCGCATGGGTCCAGTGTAATCACAAGGGTCCTTAAAAGTAGAAGAGGGAGGGAGAAGAGGAGTCAAAGTTAGAGAAGATGTGACCACGGAAGTAGAATGATGAGATGTGAGAAGGACTTCGCTGCCCTTTGCTAGTTTTGAAGGTGAAGAAAGGGTCCGTGAGCCAATGAATGTAGGAGGTATCTAGAAGCCAAATAAGTCACAGAAATAGATCCTATCAAAACCTACAGAAAGAAAAAGAGCTTTGACCTTGGCCCTGTGAGACCTATGCTAGACTTCCAACTTACAAAACTATAGGATAATAAAATTTGTTGTTTTACGCCACTGAACATGAGGTCATTTGAATTGGGAACAATAGAAAATAATCCAAAAGGCAATGGGAACTTGAGAACAAATAGAAGGTATATCAGCCTGTGTCATGTACATGTCGTGTATATGCTCGCTCCCGGAACAGAGCAGAAAATGACTCTGTCGGCCCTCACGGACCTTCATCTATGATGTAAGTAAAGCAACTTCAGGGTGGTGGACCGCTTTTATGATGTGGACAATGCTTTCTCTTTGCTTTCTAAAAGGGCATTTGATAGTAAAAGTGATATAAGAAGCTAAGGTATAAGACTTACGGTGACTCAGAAAGCTACCCCTAAAATTCTGTGTTTTACAGCCTTTTCTCTAACTCAATCATTTGGGGTTGGGAAAATTAAATATTTGGGGTAAAACAATCAAAATTCTTGGATAAAAACC
Source organism: Sapajus apella (assembly GCF_009761245.1). Lineage (NCBI taxonomy): Eukaryota > Metazoa > Chordata > Mammalia > Primates > Cebidae > Sapajus > Sapajus apella. Next base: position 1,272,695 of record NW_022437072.1, read on the forward strand.
TTTTATTCTTTCAAGAATAAAAATAAATCTATGAGATGCTTGTTTGGGTCAATTAGGGTGCAATTAAAATGATAAAGCTCCAAGAAAGAAGTGTGCATGGGATACTATGTTATCTTTCAACCTTTGAGAGCGAGGGAGAAAACATGTCAGCTAGTCAGAATGTCCTGAGATATTTGCAAAGTCCATCAAAGGTGGTAGGGTTACATGGAGCAGGAAAAATGCTTTCTCGATAAGTTTTGTGAGAAATAGTCTATAATCTCATGGTCCATTATCTCTTTATGTGTATTAATTTTTATAGAACTCATTATCACAAAATAATGTATTTTAATATAAAACAAAGTAGAAAATCAATTTGTGAAGAAATCCCATTTATAATTCCACTATTCAAAGATTTACTTCTATTTCTTTGGTTATTTAGTTTATACCTTCCAGACAAAAAACCTCATAATTTTTTAGCAAGGGTGGTATTATTTTTATATATTATTTTACTGTAATATATACTTGATTTTAAATTCAACATTATTTTGGTAACTCATTTTACTTCAATAAATATGTCATTATTGTTAAAAATTTTATTGAGGTAAATACACATATAATATTTACTGTCCTTACCATTTTAAGTATACAGTTAAATGGTAATAACTACATTCACATATCTCTATCTATTTTCCCTTCATCATCCCTCTTATCCTTCCTGGCTTTCTAATCTCTGTCTAATCCCTATCTTCATGAGATACACATTTCTAGCTGCCACATATGAGTAAGAACATGAGATGTTTATCTTTCTGTGCTTGGCTTATTTCAGATATAATGGCATTGTTATTCTTGATGGCTGCATTGGTATTTCACTGTATGGATGTACATAATTTATTTAATCATTTGACATTGTTTGCCATTACACATGGTTGCTCAGCAATGCTGGAATAAACTTTCTTGCTCATAACATTTTTGAGCCTTTGTCAAATTCTTTTTTTAGGATACTTTTCTAAATACAGACTTTTAGGATTAATGGCATGCATTTTGAAGCATTTGGATGTACTCTACCTATATTGTATCAAGTGAAAATTTGTTACCCTAAAGGACATTGTCCCAGCCCCTCCTAGTTATTTGATGGTTTTGTTCTTGGTAACAAAAAGCTCTTCTTTCACCTGCCAGTGTGGGTCTTGGATGACCACGAGAGGTCATCTAAGAAATTAAATATTTCACCTGTGGCTCACATTTTTCAGTCAGAGGTTGACCTTCGTGTAAATCAAAAAGAAAAATAGTCTAGAGTTAATGCTTGCTAACTCCAATAACATTTAACATTAAAGTCAAATCTCTTTCATTCCTCCACACCATAACCCACTTTTTAAAAGATGCCTTTGTGTCTGTGGAGGACTCAACAGTCTTTGTATTTTCTCTGTGGTAGAGAGGTGGTTTATGATTTGTTTGGAATACGTTTCTTTTTCTTGCACTTACTTGTTACTTTCACATATTTTGCTCTCTTACACTTACTTAGTTTATGCCAAGCAGCAAATCTAAGAAATCTTGAAGTAAAAATGCCTGTAAATTATTTAGAGCTGTTTATTAAGGTGGTAGTTTCGCTGTTGCATTTCTCCTGCCCCTCTAATGATGTGGACTGTGTATGGAGGTGCCAGAGTTTGAGCAATTGGCATTGTTTTGTTAGCACATTTACGTCTTGATGAATATGCCATCATCTTCATTAGTTTTGGAGGCTGAAGTAATTACACGTTATAACCACTTACCACTGGTCTAAATATGTGAAAATTACTTCTTTCTATGCTTTATCATTCTATACATATGGGAAATAAGACAGAAAAGATTACGCAGCAAATACAAATGATTAAAAATTTTAAAAAGTTTTCTTCTAAAAATCATCTATGATTTGTCTGAAGATAGGTGAGATATGATAAACACCATCTATGACGGTGACTTTTATGTGTTAACCTGACTAGGTCACAGTATGCCCTGGCGTCTGTTTAGACATTATCTCTAGCTATGTCTGTGAGGGTATTTCTGGAAGAGATTCACATTTAAACTGGTAAACTAAGGAAAGTGGATGGCCCTCCCCAAAGGGTATCATCCAAGTCTCTGAGGGCCTGAATAGGACAAAAAGGCAAAGGAAGACTGGATTTGTGTTCTCCTCTGCCTGTCCGCTTGAGCTGGATGCCAGTCTTCTGTCCTCGGTGCTCCTAGTTCTTGTGACTTAAGACTGGGTCTGGATTCTGCATCTTCAGTCCTCTGATGCTCAGGCTTTTGAACCACAGGCTTCTCTGGGTCTACGGCTTGCAGATGTCACATCATAGGACTTCTCAGGCGCTGTAATCAGTGAATTAATAACGTATTGTTGTAAGTTTTCTCTACAACTGTCTATTTATCTATCTATCCATCATCTATCATCTGTATATCTCTCCAACTATCTAATCTTTTAGGTTCTGTTTCTCTGGAGACCCCCGACTAACTCTCCATTTACATATGCACTTGTTAGATATAGGAACATTGGTTTGTATTCTGAACATTGAGATGGTTACCCATATATCAGCAAAGTTGTTATACTGATCAAGGCAGCAGTGAGCCTCCTATTTTCATCTCTATTAGCTGTCTTGTCTTACCAAACCCCTGGCTGGAATTGCTCCAAACGTGGCAGCAGGGGAATTCCTGCAGGGGAGTTCCCCAAACCATCCAGAGATGGGGCTGGTTAAGATTCCAAAGAAAGGAGCACTAAGGGGCCTGACTGTTAAAAGGAAAACGAACAAGCAGAAAAGAATAGCATCAACATCAACAGAAAGGATATCCACACTGAAACTCCATCCAAAAGTTACCAGCGTCAAAGACCAAAGGCAAATAAATCCACAAAGATGAGGATAAAACAGTGCAAAAAGCCTGAAAATTCCAAAACCAGAACGTTTCTTCTCCTCCAGAGGATCACAACTCCTTGCCAGCAAAGGAACAAAACTGGATGGAGAATAAGTTTGAAGAATTGACAGAAGCAGGCTTCAAAAGGTGGGTAATAACAAACTCCTCTGAGCTAAAGGAGCATGTTCTAACCCAATGCTAGGAAGCTAAGAACCTTGAAAAGAGGTTAGAGGAAATGATAACTAGAATAAGCAGTGTAGAGAAAGAACATAAATGACCTGATGAAGCTGAAAAACACAGCATGAGAACGTCATGAAGCATACACAAGTATCAATAGCCAAATAAATCAAGTGGAAGAAAGGATATCGGAGATTGAAGATCAACTTAATGAAATAAAGAGTGAAGACAAGATTAGAGAGAAAAGAAAGAAAAGGAACAAGCAAAGCCTCCAAGAAATTTGGGACTATGTGAAAAGACCAAACCTATGCTTGGCTGGTGTGCCTGAAGGTGATGGGGAGAATGGAACCAAGTTGGAAAACACACTTCAGGATGTTATCCAGAAGAACTTTCCTAACCTAGCAAGACAGGCCAACATTCAAATTCAAGTAATACAGAGCACACCACAAAAGTACTCCTCAAGAAGAGCAACCTTAAGACACATAATTGTCAGATTCACCCAGGTTGAAATTAAGGAAAAAATGTTAAGGGCAGCCAGAGAGAAAGGTCAGGTTACCCACAAAGTGAAGCCTATCAGACTAACAGCATATCTCTCTGCAGAAATCCTACAAGCCACTAGAGAGTGGGGGCCAACATTCAACATTCTTAAGGAAACTAATTTTCAACCCAGAATTTCATATCCAGCTAAAACTAAGCTTCATAAGCAAAGGAGTAATAAAATCCTTAACAGACAAGCAAATGCTGAGAGATTTTTGTCCACCAGGGCTGCTTTACAAAAGCTCCTGAAGGAAGCACTAAACATGGAAAGGAAAAACCAGTACCAACCATTGCAAAAACACCAAATTGTAAAGACCATCAACACTATGAAGAAACTGAATCAACTAATGGGCAAAATAACCAGCTAGCATCATAATGGCAGGATCAAATTCACACACATAACAATATAACCTTAAATGTAAATGGGCTAAATGCCCCAATTAAAAGACACAGCCCGGCAAATTGGATAAAGAGTCAAGACCCATCAGTGTGCTGTGCTCAGGAGGCCAATCTCATGTGCAGAGACACACATAGGCTCAAAATAAAGGGATGGGGGAAGATGTACCAAGTAAATGGAAAGAAAAAAAAAAAAAGCAAGGTTTGTAATCCTATTCTCTGATAAAACAGATTTTAAATCAACAAAAATTTAAAAAATCTAAGAAAGGCATTATATAACAGTAAAGACATCAATGCAATAAGAAGAGCTAACTATCCTAAACATATATGCACCTAATCCAAGAGCACCTAGATACATAAAGCAAGTTCTTAGAGACCTACAAAGAGACTTAGACTCCCACACAATAATGGTGAGTGACTTTAACATTCCACTGTCAATATTAGACAGATCAATGAGACAGAAAATTAACAAGAATATTCAGGACTTGAACTCAGCTCTGGACCAAGCAGATAGACATCTCCAGAACTCTCCACCCCAAATCCACAGAATATACATTCTTCTCAGCACACATTGCACTTATTCTAAAATTGTCCACATAATTGGAAGTAAAACACTCTTCAGCAAATGCAAAAGAATGGAAATCATAACATACTCTCTCTCAGACCACAGTGCAATCAAATTAGAACTCAGGATTAAGAAACTCACTAAAAACTGTACAACTATATGGACACTGAACAACCTGCTCCTGAATGACTACTAGGTAAATTACAAAATGAAGGCAGAAGTAAATAAGTTATTTGAAACCAATGAGAGCTAAAGGGGTGTTTAGAGGGAAATTAATAGCACTAAGTGCCCACAGGAGAAAGCAGGAAAAATATAAAATCAACACCCTAACATCACAATGAAAAGAACATTTAATTGTGATGTTGTCATTTTCTGAGTGCATTCCATATTATAGAAAAAATATTAAAATTTACAACCATTATTAGATTAACCATGGGGCCACTGTTAAAAATAAGAGGTATCTAATGTGGATTTATTCACTCATTCACTTGTAGTCAGTCACAACTTCAAGTATTCACGAATATTACTGTATTTACTTTAGTTATAATTGCTTTCCTTTGCATCTGGTTGACTTTGTTGGAATCTCATGTTACTAGTTGTATAGACGGCTTCTTATGATGTTCTCTCCATAGGGTTTCTCACCTCCAATTGTGTAGGAGGTTTACTTTGGTTTTTCTAACAAATACCTAATACAAAAATTTTATTTTCATGTTTATGTAGCAATTACATGGCTGATTCCTATCTCAGCGTAGGAGGATAAAATTAATCTTTTCTGATGAGTTTTCTTTTATCAGAGAAGAAAATTCTGTGTCAATCTGGTCATATTCATTGTTTTTCTTAGATGAAACTATGAGGCACAATTTAGGTGATACATGCAATTTAATTTGTGTTAATAAGGGTCAGTATTACCATCTGCACTATAAAATAAGACCACTTCTTGAGGAAAAGAAATTATGGAATTTCTAAACTTGTTATAAGTGTTTTCTTTTAACAACATTTATTTAATTATGATTTTAAAGAAAAGTTTCATTCTTTGAGAAAGAGTTTTAAAAATGTTTCATGATTAAAGTCAGCTCAAAGCTATGAAATAACATGGCTTCAGCAGTTTGAAGAAAGCTCTGAATGAAGTGTGAGACGTTAGAGATTGATCATACTTCCTGTGTGTGCTGGCTCCCACTACTTTAAAAATTTCTGCCTTTCTTTGCCATCTCATCTCCTCTAAGCATTTTGTTTTTTTATCTCTATTTAACCCTGAAATGTGTAAGTCTCTCCTCTCCAGGGTTTTTCATTGATCAAAGGCATCAACAGCCTTCTTCCTCTGCAAGTAATTCTCTCTAAAACAGACAAACCCCTACCATGCTGAGTCTATAAGGTTTCTAAATTGTTTCTTGCACGTTTCCATTTCTCTCTTCTGCACCCATTTCACTCTACTTCCAGATCATCTTCATCTATATTAGATATAAGGAAGCACGCTTCTCCTGTGTTAGATTAAGTTAAAACCCCAACTATATTGTAAGATAGTTTACCTCAAAAAATTGTAATTTGAGGTATAGTTTTTGTTGTTGTTGCTTTAAACTAATTCTTCTGATGGCTCCCAATTTAGGTAGATGACATAAAATTTTATATATCAGCCTTTATAACGTGGAATAGAATGATTATATATTATTCTCATACTTCTGGGGCTTATTAAACTCAAAGTGTTTTTAAATGATTTCCATCATGTGATTTTAAATAGAACAGATCTAAATATTCAGCTTAGAGAAGCATTTAAAAAATTTCTTCTGATGATTTGGTTTACGCGTAGGTGATTGGTTTTAATTTTAATGAGTTATCCTTTCAACTTCAGACTACACAGTAAGAAAGAGAACACTAGTTGCAGTAGACATGAGACTATGCAGATGAACAATATTTTTGATGTCCTGAAAGAATTGTTCATTTTACATCTGGGAAAATGATTGACAATTTTAAAGATCTATTTTCCCAGAAATAGCAACAAGAACTGCTTTTTTTTTTTTTTTTTTTTTGAGACGGAGTTTCGCTCTTGTTGCCCAGGCTGGAGTGCAATGGCGCGATCTCGGCTCACCACAACCTCCGACTCCTGGGTTCAGGCAATTCTCCTGCCCCAGCCTCCTGAGTAGCTGGGATTACAGGCACGCGCCACCATGCCCAGCTGATTTTTTGTATTTTTAGTAGAGACGGGGTTTCACCTTGTTGACCAGGATGGTCTCGATCTCTTGACCTCGTCATCCACCCGCCTTGGCCTCCCAAAGTGCTGGGATTACAGGCATGAGCCACCGTGCCCGGCCTAAGAACTGCTTTTTAAAGAGCCATACTGAAGACATGGATTTTAGGATTTCTCCATCAAAATCCCAAAAGGTAAAAGGACCCTAAGTACAGTTCTGTAAAAGACATAATGCAGTTATAAAAATCATGTCTCAGATTAACACAGTCTCTCATATATGGGAGTCAATGTCTTAGTAATCAACAATTTCAAACTGTTTCTTCTGTTAAATGAATGCATTTTACCCTGTTGAGGTAGTACACTTTTGGGTGACTCCTGAACTTGACCTTATACTTAGGATAGATAATAGAAAAGAAACTAGAGCTGTTACATAAAAACAATGGTTCAAAAAGCAAATGTAGTCAGTATATTTCATCCTAAAATGCTTACAGAATCATAAACTCTTTTGATGTATGAGAATATTTGAAGGAGGAAATAATGACTGTTTCTGAAAAATAATTATTGTTTATTGATTAATTATTTTTTCAATCAACAACCATCTAGTGAGTATCTACTATGTGCCAGGTATTCTTCTAGTGCTAGAAGATATAGTAGTGAGTATATCAGACAATACCCCTTACTCTGAGATGTATTTTTACATTGGTGGAAGAAAGACGGTAAACTGAAGTGATTAAAGTGTAACCGGGGATACTACTTTTGTATTGAAATATCAGGGACGGTCTTTTTCTGAGAACATGATTTTTGATATAAGACTTATCTGGAAATGGAACTGGACTTGCATGGATGTGGGGCTGGAACATTCCAAACAGAGCTAGTAGCACAAGCGAAGTCTCTGTGGCAACAGCCGGCGAGGTGAGTTCAAACAGCCGGGAGTGAGGCTGGAATGCAGGGAGTGAGAATGAGCGGAGCAGGGGGTGAAGTCAGAGAGAGGGCAAGGGCCAGGCCATGGAGGGCCTGGGCCAGAATTTTATTTTATCTCAAGTAATTGGAGAGTTTTAAGCAAGGGACTAGTATAATTGGATATTTATTCTTTTTTTAAAAAAGGTTATCCTGGCTGTTCTAGGGATTAGGGATTGTAGAACAACACCATATTGGCATTTGACAGATATTATTTTTAATCTGTGTAATGTACCAATGAAGTAAGTATTTATGATTTCTCTATAAGAGGTGAGAACTGAAGCTTAGAGAAGTTAAGGAATGTGTGCAGTCACACAGCATACCAGCAGCAGAGCCATTGGAGCGTACCTGTGGAGTCTGTACGCTTTTGAACAGGTGATGAGAGGGCGACAGAGAATACCACAGAGGAAAGTGAATCCTCAAATTGTTATGCTGGAAAAGTTTCATTTTTCAGTAAACTTATTGTTGTGTAACAGGCATGCAAAAGAGGCACACAGTCATAAGTTTATAGCTCAAAGAGTTTTTACAAAAGACACACTTGCGTTGTTACCACCCGATTAAGAAGTCTTGCTGTGCTCCTTCATAGGTGCTTTCACTCTACAAAGGTAACCGTTATTTTGTTTTCTGTCATCAGAGATTAGTTTTGCCTGTTTTTAAACTATATTTAAATGGAGTCATTATTCTTTGATGTCCGTCTCTTTTTATCAATGTTAGATTTGAGAGATTCATCTGTCTTGTTGGGTAAGTAGCAGTTTGTTAATTCTCATAGTTGAATATTGTTCCATTATATGATTACATCACAATTCATTTTTTCCCCAATTGGTGGACATGTGGATTGTCGCCAGTTTTTGGCTTTTATAGTGTTGCTGTGAACATTCTTATATGTGGCTTTTCATGAACACGTGTATGCATCCCTATTGGGATTATAATTAGGAGGAAATTTGTAGGGTCTTGGGAAATACGAGTTTTCAACGTAGTCAGAGGTAAAATGGACTGGCTTGTACCAGCTCACAAGAGCTAATTTTGCCCATCTCTTCCAAAATTCACGTTCAGTGACATCACTTTCGTAGCTTGAGATTGGCCATCAGAGGCGTGTTTACACTGTAGACATTGGCAAATGGTACAAATTACTCCCCCAGACTCCACCAGAGACTCAGTTGTTAAACATTTACTGGCACGGCACATCAATGGCGTTAGTAATTTTCTTGTAGTTTCGAAGTGGACTGCACCAATTTTTACACTACCATCAAGAATATGTGAAAGAGAGTTCATGTTACTCTACATTCTCACCAACATTTGGTATCCTGGTTTTAACTACAGCCATTCTGGTACATATGTAATGGAATCTCATTGTGAATTTAATTGGTATTTGGAAGAAGTTTTGATTTATCCAAATTAGGCTGCTACCTGCATTGTAAACTCAGGTTGTAACTTCTGAGGGCAGATATTTCTCAATGAAGACCAGAGCAGTTGAATAAATAAAATTACTCAGTTGAAACTCATGTTGTGGGAGAAGTGCTTTCATTCTATAGGAGGTTGGCAATGTTCTTAAAGCTTAGATAGTTTTCTGTCATTTAGAGATATTTGAAACATTATTGAAAATTTATCACTACTTTCCTCCCTTAGAAACTTCTGGATTAATTTTGATATCAGATGAAATTGAACAATGTCCATAAATAGAAAATGACATTGTGAGATGTCCACATAAAAGGTGAATTTCTTCCTGACTTCTACGTATGTGGTCCAATGGGATGACAGATGGCAACTAAGATGGTTGACTACCAGCTCTAACACCACACTAGCTTCTTCATGGCTTATTATTTTTTTGAGAGGAGGGGGACTTTTCAGCCTGTATTAAGGCTGCAAGCAGCCTTATAACTGGTGATTTGTGGTGATTGCTCCAGCCTCTCTGGCTTTATCTAAGTGATATCTTCTTCCACACCGGGAAACTGACTGATGGTAGCAGAGCTTAAAATAACTCAGTGCTTTGGATTTGAAAAGTTAAAAGCTCTTTTATGCTAAGACGGCATTTGCTGCTATGTTTGAAAGAGACCTATCTACCTGGTTGGACCGGGCACAGTAATATGTTTTATGTGTCATCTCCTATTTTTCTTTCTTAATTGAGTAATGGAAAATAAATGAAGGGATATATGAATATAGAAACACATTTCTGGAGCAGAGACGCATTCTGTGAAGCACTGGGGATGTTATTCAAGAAATAATTTCAATTCCACACTTACACAATAAGTGGAAGTAGCCTGGGTGAAAAGGCGTATAATGAGACCCTAATCATACCATCAAATGATACTGGGAAGAATGTACAGAAAACTTACGCAATGATTCTGGATCTTACCACTTTTTCGGCCACCTTTAATTTATCTTTTATCTTAAAATATTTTGCTCGTCACATTATATTCTGTAAGTAAAATGACAGGACTATGCTGTTAAAAGGGCTCTGTACTGAACTGGCAGGACAATCTTTGTGAACACTGTGGGTTTAGGAAAATGACTTTTACATGGAATTCATGGATATTTTCAAGCAGATAAGATGTGTTGATGATTTAAATCTCGAAAGAGTTCCAGGAGGTAAAGATTAGACAGTTGAAGGAGTGGCTCCGAGATTCTGAGGTTAGGAGGAGATGAGGATGGTGGAGGACAGTGTTTGCAAACGTTCCGCCGTAAATCCACACCGTGACCTCTGCTCACGCAGTCTCTTTTTCCGTCTTGTGCTCTACCCTTATGTCTCATCTTTCTGTTGTGCTCCGGACGGTGTTCCTAATTTCCATCATCCTTTGCCTCTCCCCTGGACCACGGCAGTCCTATCGGAACACACACACGCACACACACACGCGCGCACACACACGCACACATGCACACACACGCACACGCGCGCACACACACGTGCACACACGCACACGCACACACGCACACATGCACACACACGCACACGCGCACACACACATACACACGCACACGCACACACGCACACATGCACACACACGCACACACGCACACATGCACACACACACGCACACGCGCGCACACACACGCACACACACACGCACACGCGCACACACGCACACATGCACACACACGCACACGCGCACACACACATACACACGCACACACACACACGCACACACACACACGCGCACACACACACACACTCATCCTTTTTCTTTTGAAAAAACAAAACGCAAACTTCCTGGGTCCCTATATTCTGATCAGCGATCCTCTCCATCCTCAGCTCCCACTTGACAGCTCTGAGACAGAGATGTGAATCTCTTCTCCATACTGCCTTTCTCTCCTGCTAACACCAATGATATTCCTGACGTGGTTCTTTCACTGCATCTGCTGTGATCCACATTTCCCAGCACACTGAAGTTGCCAAGTCCACCGACTGACTTCTGTCCTCCTCTTTCTCCCCGGTCTCTGAGCAGCACAGCTTAGGAGGCTGTCAGGGCCTCAGCCCCACACTTCCTCCGGCCTCATCCCTTCCCCTCTCCTCTTTGCACACCGTGTTCCAGTCACGAGTCTTTTCTTAGGTCTTTGAAAACATCTCTGCCAACCCCCTGCTGCCTTCTTGGCGGTAGAGAGCTTCTCTCCACTGTTTGCGTGGATAATTTCTCTTTCTTAGTTGCAGATTTGATACCCTTTTAGAGATGTTTCTCCTCACTGCTTTATTGAAACTCACCCCTCAATTCTTCTCTATCTTAGCCCCTTGCTTTTTTTCCATTTGCATTTACAATTTACTTTATGTTGTTGTGTATTTGTGGTTTTGTGTTTGCAGCTTTTGCCCCGTCTCCTTTACCGGAGTATAAACCCCATACGCCATATTATGCCCTGTTCACAGTGGTAGCTTTGTTTTCTACTACTGTGCTAGATATTGTCTATGAACAAATAAAAACAGGACCAAATTGATTATAGTCCATGTTAATAGTACCATGGTTTCATTCCAATAAATAGCTCTTGTTTTGAATTCAAATGGTTAAACAAAAGATACAGCATTCTCAAGCGTTTTCTAAAAGAGTTTCATTTTCCATATATATGATACTGCTAAAAATACATTCCCTTTTCGTTGAGTTTTTCATCCAAAAATTTTAGGTAGTATTTAAAAAGCTTTGGGTCTCATAATAACACCTCACTTAACTGAATCTGCCTGCTTGTGTTCAGTCTAAATTAAGAAAAGGTAGGAACTCGATGCACTGTGTAAGATGCTCAAATCCCCACACGTCCAAGTTACTCCTCCCCGTGTGTGATGCTGAAGCTCTGCCTTGCTCTAAATCTTCCTTCACCTCTTTTTTCTTTCTTTCCTTTTTCTTTTTCTGTTTTTTTAAAACAAGTTCTTGCTCTGTTGAGCAAGCTGGAGTGCAGTGTTGTGATCATGGCTCACTGCAGCCTCTGCCTCCAGGACTGAAGCGACCCTCTCACCTCAGCCTCTCAGCGAGCTGGGACTATAGGGTGCTCCACATGCCCAGCTGAATTTTGTATTTTTTGCAAAGATGGGGTTTCACTGTGTTGCCCAGGCTGGTCTTGAACTCCTGAGCTCCAGCAATCCACCTGCCTTGGCTTCCTAAAATGTTGGGATTATAGGCGTGAGCCAAGACACCTGGCCCTAAATCTTTTTAACTTCCACTTTCTGATGTAGTCGCAGCCAGAAGTACAGAGTAATTGAATGCTTTTGACAGAGATAGCCGCAGATAATATTTTATTTATGTAACGAGTGTACCTCAATTAAGGGTCAAACCTAAGGGGCTTCCTCAACCACTGCTATCCAAACTTTGCATTAAATGCTTTTAGCTTTACTCAGGGTAATTCTATTCCAGGACAGATAAATCCCACCAGGACATTCTGACCTGGTTCTGTCCCCTGTACACACAACAGATAAACTCCGCTGCAGCTCCAAGGTCCTTGTGTTTTTCACTTTTCATCTTCCCCAAGGCTGCATTGCAGAGACATTGCTTCTATCTCGTTTTCATTTTCTTTTCCCTTCTTAACTTCCAACTTTTTCTTTTTCTAGTACTGAAGTAGAAGCATTATCTTGAAAAAGCTGTTGATGACTCCTTACATGTCTGCAGGGACATGTGGATTTTACATTTCTCCTCCCTTTACCACAGACATTCTTGCAAAACTGTTTCTTGTAATCTAGACATTTTAATAGATATAGGGGCGTAAGGAAAGGAGACAGAGAAAAGCTGTGCTTCATTAATAGGAGGAGACCTCGGCTGCTGCATAAAGGAGGGCAGGTGGGAGGACAGGCAGCTGAGGGACAGGAGTTTCAGAGCAGGGAACGAGCAGAAGGCATGGAGCTGAACCGGGGAAGGTGAACGGGCTGGAGATAAGGCTGTGTGTGGGGTGAGTGGTGAGCACGTCATATACTCACAGTTTTCTTTATCTTGGTTTTACTTCTATCAGAAAAATGCCTATGACTGTGTGAACCTTGTACAATTCATTAGATAATTTTTTCCTTCTATGGGGAGGAAAAATGCATGGTTTCATGAAAATACTTCTTGCCTTCCTGTCTTTTTCCCTTTCAATTCACTCTGCACCATGGTTAGCAAACGGATTCCCTAAAGCAGTCTTTCCATATGTCACTTTAAAATGGAAGAATCTGTAATGGTTCCTTATTGCCTATTGTATGAAGTATTAACGCCTCGTTTCAGACTGTGGCCACTTTCAGCATCATTCCCCGCTGTTTTTCCTCACAGACTTTTTGCTATCTCCCCGAACTCCCCACTTTTTCTTGGCTTGACATTTTAAAATTCACTTCTATGAAACACATGTATCTTTGATACCACAGTGAGATGAGCCCTGCCCGCCTGGATGATACGAGCAAATACAACTCAAGTAACAATCTTTATGTAGCTATTTTGCCTGGAAATCCTTTTTATTCTCACTATCATCATAACATCAATTTGTACAGTGTTTATATTTTCCAATCCTTTATCAGACATGGTCTATATCAGCACTTCTCTAAGTTAGATATGAGCAAGAATCATTAGGAAAGCCTGATAGAGAGTCCTGTATCCCACTCCCAGAGAATCTGAGTCAACACACGTGGGCTGAGACCGGAGATTTTCCATGTCTAACAAGTTCCCAGGTGCTGCGTCACACTTTGAGAAGCTCTTCTCTACCCAATAACCGTAAGAAATAGGCTGTGTCATCTTCAATATAGAAATGGGCAGAAGGACGCGTGGAGGAGCACGGTGGACTCGTCAGTGGTCCTGTGACTTGTGACTGAGAGCACGGGAACCCAGGTTCTCTAAGCCGTGATCGAGTGTCATTGGTATCTCATCCCACTGCCTACGCACAGTCTAAGGCCTCATACATATTTATGACAGCTTTGGATGCTTAGCTCAAGTTTTACTTTAGTCCAGCAAAAAAGTGAGGATTGTTGCTTGTAATCATTTGTGAAATTAGTGGATACATTAGTAGTTCTCAAAGCTCACTCCTGTGGGTCTCTGAGATCCTGTCTGGGTGTCTTAGAGGGTAAAGCTATTTTCATAATAATACTAAAACATTATTTACCTTTTACACTGGGATGACTTTTGCAGTGTACCCTTTTTTTGCAACTTTTTTTACCTACCCTTTTTTTGCAAAAACAAGGGTAGGTAAAACCACTGGCCCCTTAGCTTGAATCAAGTGGTACCAAACTGAACTAGAAGTCATTATATTTCTTTACCATATATGTACGGTTAAAAAAATGCCAATGACATTGAAAAGTATCTTTATGAAGCAATAAAGGTTATTAGTTTTATTAGGTCTCAACTTTTGAGTGTACATCATTTTAACTTCCCGTATGACAAAATGGGAGTTAGGAAGACAGTCCTTTGTTTGCATAGTGACGTGTGATGCTTGTTTTGAAGAAAACACTTATGTGTGTTTGAATTGCAAGCTAAACTAGCTGCTTTTTTCATGGTATGTCATTTTCACTTGAGAGAAAACTGACAGGCAAACTAGGGTTATCCTAATTTATCTGACAGACATTTTCTTTTTTTTTCTTTTTTTGAGACGGAGTTTCGCTCTTGTTACCCAGGCTGGAGTGCAATGGCGCGATCTCGGCTCACCGCAACCTCCGCCTCCTGGGTTCAGGCAATTCTCCTGCCTCAGCCTCCTGAGTAACTGGGATTACAGGCACGCGTCACCATGCCCAGCTTATTTTTTGTATTTTTAGTAGAGACGGGGTTTCACCATGTTGACAAGGATGGTCTCGATCTCTTAACCTCGTGATCCACCCACCTCGACCTCCCAAAGTGCTGGGATTACAGGCCTGAGCCACCGCGCCTGGCCCAGACATTTTCTTAAAAATAAATGAAATGAGCTGGTCACTTTAAAAAAGCAACTGATTTTTTTTTGTTGCTGTCAAGGAAAAAATTTGAGCTTCCACGCAAAAGTTAGAAATTTGGAAAACTTGTATTTATCGCCATAAGGTAGTCAGTTTCCCAATACCTAACGACTTTTCTGATGAGACGGGTGCTGATACTAAGGAACGTGATTTTTTGATAATGTAGTGAAATGGGTCAGCATTTGAAAAGTCTGAATAGTTCAGTGAACAGAGACTTTTCACATGACCAATGCATGCTTAACAAAAAGGTCTGTTTAAAGTGCCAAATAGACTAATGATTTTTAATGTAACAGAATACAAAATGTTCAACGATGTGGTTTTCAATGTCACATTATGGTGTAGTGTCAAAGAAGAATAAACACAATTACCTGAAAAGGCTGTTAAAATACCCTTGCCTTTTCTAACAACCTGTCGGTGTGAGGCCATTTTTTTCATAGATTTTCTAACAACGCATTACGACAAACTGAATGTAGAAGCAGATATAAGGACTAAACTGTCTTCGATGAAGCCAGAAGGTAAAGAGAATTTCAAAAGTGCCTGTTGATGCCGCCCTCCTCACTCGAGTCTTTTGTTTTGGAAAATGTGGTTATTTTTTCAAAAACAGATGTTACTTATGACATCATACAATGGGTTTACATTGTTATTTTAAAGGGAATCAATAAACAAACATCTTTAAAAGTCTAAATTTTATTTTTTAATATGGCAAATGCCAATAAATAAAACCTATAAAACTTTTAAGAGTATATGAGAATTCTTAGACTGGAAAGTTTGAGAATTGTTGGCTGACTTTGGGAACTTTGGTAATTGATTACATTCAGTATGTTAGTGGCATGGAAATAGAAATGGCCTAAAGTTAAAAATAACAACAACAACCACTTTGATTTCGGCTTTGCTAAACTTAAAAGCAATTCTCCGTTACCACGCTGTACCCAAGTGTCTGGAATAAGGAATCTTACTATGTAAAATACTTTTATCCATTTTTAAGTTTGTGTTTTTAATATAATAATGCGTATACATGAGTTTTAAAATAAAATTACATTTTAATAGTCCTAGCCTAATCTTCACTGCCTCTGATTTTGTTTCTTCATGGACAATTCTAGTTATTCTATGAGCTTTTTCTAATACTTACCCCCTTTTTTTTTTTTCCCCGTTTATTTATTTTATTGCATTTTAGGTTTTGGGGTACATGTGAAGAACATGCAAAATTGTTGCATAGTAACACACGTGGCAGTGTGATTTGCTGCCTTCCTCCCCATCACCTACATCTGGCATTTCTCCCCTTACTATCTCTCCCCAGCTTCCCACCCCCATACTTACCCCCTTAATCAAGCACCCCTTATGTGCTCTTCCAGAATCAGACACCCACACTTGTCTCTAGAGAGTGTGGTCACTTGTTCTGTCGCCGGCCCAGTGACCAGCACTGTGCAGGCTCTAACTGACTGTGCTGAGCCGTGACCAACAACCTCTCACTTCCAGCCCGCCTTTCACACCCCTTGCCTCGTCTCCAGGGAGTCCCTATTGACACTGAGGCAGCATCTTGCTCACTTGAGGACTGTGCTTGTTTGTTTTTATTTTATTTTGTGAGACAGAGTCTCACTCTTTCCCCTAGGCTGGGGTACAATAGCATGGTCTCAGCTCACTGCAACTTCTGCCTCCTGGGTTCAAGTCTCCAGCCTCAGCCTCCTGAGTAGCCGGGATTACAGGCACCACCACGCCTGGTTTTTTTTTGTATTTTTAGGAGAGGTGGGGTTTCACCATGTTTGCCAGGCTGGTCTCGAACTCCTGAGCTTGTTATCTACCCACTTCAGCCTCCCAAAGTGCTGGGATCACAGGCGTGAACTACTGCACCTGGCCTGTGTGTGTTTAACTCACATGTGAAGTGAGCCTTTGACCAGTAAGATACGGAAGCCGATGGTTGAGTCTGCTGCCATTAGGTCTAGCATAATGCACGGTGTCAAGTGATGGTCCTTTACACAGCCCCTCACAACTGTGACAATGAGCTACCATTAGGTCTAGCAT
>NW_022437072.1:1289738-1321133 GCF_009761245.1 Sapajus apella
TCAAGTGATGGTCCTTTGCACAGCCCCTCACAACTGTGACAATGAGCCACCAGCTGTACTTTCTATCTAGAGCGGCCGACTTATAACTTGGTATCCACCTTTGACTGGCACTCACTCTTCACTTGTCTCATTCCCCCTTTCCCGTATTTCTCCTAATAAGTGAACAGTGCATCAGACTTTGCCGCAGGCTCTGCTTTTTGGGGAACCCAGGTTAAGACTCTCCACATGTCTAAAAAATTTAAACTCTTACATTTACATTTTTCAATTTAAGATATTATCAACTAACTTTTTTCATGAATATTTCCATACCTGACTCCCAATGCATTTGTTAGTTGCTGTCCCCTCTATATATTCTGTTATAATTTTTGGTTAAATGAATATTCAGTGTTTATATCATTATAACTGCCTTAATATGATTTGCAGATGGGTCACATGGTATATTAGGATATGTTTCTTTTCCTTTTAATTACTTAAATTTTATGTGCCTATCACTAATTAAACCCCATACTCACTGACAGAACATTAAAACTTCTCTCAATAGAGTCATATGTCCAAGAAATCTATGAGTTCAATGTGTGTGTGTTTGTGTGTGGGGTGTGCACGCATGTGCATGCAGCTTATCGTCCTTTCTGAAAACTTTCCTCTTTTTGCCCCAATCAGAACTTGCTTTCTAGGTTAGCTGCTCAGCTGTCATTCTGGAGTATGTTTTCGTCCTCATCAGTTCATTTTACTCTTGTTTTTGGATCCTCTGTTTTTTGGATATTTTTTTTTTTCTTTCTTTTCTTGGATTTCTCTTTTGCTTTTGTAGAGCACATCTTCCAAGAACCTTCTGAGAAAGTATTTGGAAGGCAAATCTTTTGAGGCTGCACAAGTCTGTAAGGCGCATCTCCATGTATATGTTGATAGATACATACGTGTCCTAATTTGGAAGGCAAATCTTTTGAGGCTGCACAAGTCTGTAAGGCGCATCTCCATGTATATGTTGATAGGTACATACGTGTCCTAATTTGGTTGTCTTTTCCCCTCAGAATTATGCAGGCATTTCCTCATTGTCTTTCTGTATTCCCCTTGAGTAATGTATGGGATTCTGATTGTGGGCCATTCGTAACTGTTTTATATTTCTGTGGGAACTTTTAGAGTCTGTCCTTTATCACAAGTGATTTAAAACATGATGGTGAGATGCCTTAGTGTGTGGCAGTGACAGCAAGCTATCCACAGAAGTCCATTCTTCTTCCTAAGTATAGAGCTGATGCAGGAAGGGGCTGATAGGTGAGAAACTTTACTTTCCAGCTCTTTGAGACACTTTGCTGTGGCCATGTGACTAGTCCTTTCCAATGGCATGATAGCAGGAGAGCTGTGTGCTGGTTTTGGACCAAGGCTTTTATAAAATAGGCGTGCTTCCTCAATGCTTTTTCTTTCTTCTTTAATAGGCTGATCTCAGGTGACAGCAAGGAACTAGGTAGAGCCACCAAATGTCATAATCATAGCAACCTGAATCATTACACGGAACGGACTTGCTTATCTCCTTGAACTCCTGTGAGTGAGATAGAAACTTCCTTTGCGTTCGAGCCCCGTTGCTGGGCTTTTCTTTCTTCTTTGAACTATGGTGTCGTTTACTTTTACACAGTAAGGGGCTATTTATATATTGTTTGGGCACTTTGTGGGCTCAGCGTATCATAACGAAGACCTGTTCTTTATGCGGAATTTAAAAATGGTTTCTTTGATAATGTGTTCTACTTTACATTTTCACTCCTTTCTAGAACAGTAGTTAAGCAGATGTGGGTCTCTGAATTGATCGTCTAA
Organism: Sapajus apella; assembly: GCF_009761245.1. NCBI lineage: Eukaryota > Metazoa > Chordata > Mammalia > Primates > Cebidae > Sapajus > Sapajus apella. The sequence goes on from NW_022437072.1 coordinate 1,291,542, forward strand.
TTTTCTCATTTTTTCTTTCCTAATCATCTACACTTTTTTGGGGGAGGAGAGGAATGAAGATTAGGAATGTCCTCAAGTTTACTTTTAACATTTCGAATACATTTTTAGTTATATCCAAATTTTACTTCTAAAAGTTGTCTGAATATTATTTTGCTAGCATGTGATTCTTGTTTCGTATTGGAATATCTTTACTAATCTTTCTTTAGGTGTTGATTATATTGCTCTGAAGTTTTCTTCTGCTTCCTACATTTTCCTTCATTTCTTCTAAATTTCTTTCATCTATCTGCTTGTTTGTGTAGGTTTCTATTTTAATATCAGAGGCTTCCGCTTTGGAATTCTCACCATTTTCAATGAAGACTTTCACTTGACCTCCTGCTTGCATGCAGTATCTCATTCTCATTCTCAGAGATGCAATTAAGAAAACCTTCTGTTTTCTGTGGAGTTCCTGAAAGAGCAGTGGCTTGGCTGCTTGGCTTGTATACAGAAGGACTTTAAGTGTCCTTGTGGAAGCATACCCAGTCTTCCTACTGTCAGTGCCACTCTTCATCCTACCTTTAACGGTACCAGGTGAATCCAAGTGCTGGAGCCTGAGGCACTAGGGCAGAAATCACTGTCTGTCGTTGGTGTCTCACCATGGAAGGCTCATGTTTGAGCCTTCTCTGTTGTAAGTCTGTTAATGATTGCCCATAGTTTTTTCACATTCTAAAATTTGGTTGTGCTGAGCGTGGTGGCTCATGCCTGTAATCCTAGCATTTTGGGAGGCTGAGGCAGGTGGACAACTTGAGGTTAGGAGTTCGAGACCAGCCTGGCCAACATGGAGAAACCCAGTGTCTACTAAAAACACAAAATTTAGTCATGTGTGGTGGTACATGCCTGCAATGCCAGCAACTTGGGAGTTCTGAGGCCAGAGAATTGCTTGAACCTGGGAGGGGGTTGAACCTGGGAGGGAGATGTTGCAGTGAGCAAAGATCACAGCACTGCTCTCCGGCTTGAGCTACAGAACGAGACTCTGTCTTAAAAAAAAAAAGGAAAAAAATTTCTTTGAAATCTTCTATTATCTCACCTGTTCTCTTTGTCCTTGTGAGATTATGTATTTTTTATTTTTTTGTGTCACGTTAGTGGCATCCCTAAAGAGAGGGAGAGGACAGACATGTGTGTTCAACCTGCCATGTTTATCTTAAAATACATTTCTTTGAATTTTTAAAAGAAGTGTGGAAAATATTTGTATTTTCATGATCCCAAGAACATAGGAAAGAAGAGACTGGACAGTGGGGAAAAAGATGTTATTACAATTTCAACCTACCCTTTACTTCCTGTAATTTTACCGAAAAGCTTCCTGGGATATTCAGTCCAAAGCTCTTTGTGGGCTAGTCATTCAACGTGAAACACGGGGCTTTTTTTCAATCTTCCTGGAAAGTAACATTCAACTTCGACATTAAACTCTGCACTTAATCTACAGAATATATTGCTCATAAGTTGTAAAAGGACTGTGTTCATTTTAAGCTTCCCTGCCAGTTAGAAAAACCTCAGACTCTTGCGCCTAGTTTTTCTCCTAGCTGACAATTCAAATTAAAGAAGAAAAATATTCACTCTAGTGGATTAAAACTCCCACACAACTTGAAGCGTAAATGCTGTTTTATATCGTTCACAGAAATGTCTTTTCTATTAATTCAAATTAAGTTGCTTGAGGGCAGAAGCTAAGGTACATACTTGTTTTGTGTGCTCCATGACCTCTGCAGGTGTATTTTTACTATACCACCAGCATCAGAATATTCTGAATTGCTTGAAAAAATCTGCTTTTTTTCCTATACCACCAGTATAAGAATCTTCTGAATTGCTTGAAAAGATCAGAAGCTTTTTTTTTTCTATACCACCATTATCGGAATTTCCTGAATTGCTTGTCAAAAACGCACACCTAATGGCCAGGAATGGTGGCTCATGCCTGTAAATCCCAGCACCTTGGGAGGCCAAGGCAGGCGGATCACTTGAGCTCAGGAGTTTGAGACCAGCCTGGCCAACGTGGTGAAACCCTGTCTCTACTAGAAATGCAAAAAATTAGCCAGGCATGGTGATGTGTGCCTGTAATCCCAGCTACTTGGGAGGATGAGGTGGAAGGATAGCTCGAACCTGGGACGTGGAGGTTGCAGCGAGCCTTCAGTGCGCCACTGTACTCCAGCCTGGGCGACAGAGCAAGACTCTGTCTCAAAAAAACAAACAAACAAAAAATGCATACAATGAATCAAACAACCAACCAAACAAACAAAAAATGCATACAATGCAAACAAAGAATCTCTCTGATGGGCCTTGGAATCAGACTTTTAAAAGGCATCCAAGGCGATTCTAATTACTTTAAAATTACTTAGAAATATCTCACAGTGTGCTAAGTAGTGTAAATACTTTTAAATCTTTGTTTAATAATGTAAATGTTAATTCCATATGATATATCATTAGAATTTATTTACTTAAAAAGATAATTATGACAATTAATAATGATTAGGCTTTGTAAGTAGAGTCTCCAATGACTCTGATGTAAGGATTTATATAGCTTCAGTGAAAATCCTTCCAAAAGTGGGGCAGGATTGTTTTTATAAGATGTTAGCAACTGAATTGTTTTAATGTTATCTGTCCTTAGGTTCAAGCTATTCAGTACACAGGAGACCAATCTCCCATTTCATTTTGGGCTATTTCTATTATTTTGCTGTGCTGTTGCTCTGGGTGTGTATTGTTGTGTTACAAATCACAACAAACACAGTAGTAAAGGCAACAACCATCTTATTATGCATACAGATTTTAAGAGCAAGAATTTGAATAAGGCACGGCGGGTGGCTTTTATCTGCTCCACAGTATCTGGGGTCTCAGCTGGAAAAGACCTAAAATGGCTGTGGCTGGAACCCTATGGGGACTCCTTCCCTCTCATGTGTGGGCCTGAAAGGCTCAAAGCCTGTGCTCAGCTGAGACTATTGACCAGGACACCTGGTTTCCCTCCATGTGGCTCTAGCTTCTGCAGCGGGGGCTTGGGGTCTGAGAAGGAATGTCTCTAAAGAAAGCCATCAAAGTGAGTGATTGACAGGAATTATACAGAAGCAGCATGGCCTTTCATGACCCAGACTCAGAAGTCACTAAAACATCGTTTCAGTCTACTGTATAGGTCAAGCAGTTTCAAGTCTACCTATAATTAAGGGACAGGACATAGACCACCTGTTTGTATTTTTTGATTTTGAAATTTTGAGATAGGGTCTTACCCTGTCACCCAGGCTAGAATGCAGTGGCATGATCAAAGGCCACTGCGGCTTTGATCTCCTAAGCGCAAGCTGTCTCCCACCTCAGCCTCTTAAGTAGCTGGGGCTAAAAATGTATGCGACTATGCTTGGCTAAGTTTTTTATTTTTTGTAGAGTCAGGGTCTCCTTAATTTGCCTGGGCTGGTCTCAGACTTTTAGACTGCACTCTTTTTTTTTTTTTCAGACAGAGTCTTGCTCTGTCACCCAGATTGGAGTGCAGTGGTACAATCTCAGCTCACTGCAACCTCTGCCTCCTGGGTTTAAGTGATTCTCCTGCCTCAGCCCCCCAGGTAGTTGGGACTAGAGGTGTGCGCCACTACGCCCAGCTAATTTTTGTATTTTTAGTAGAGATGGGGTTTCACCATGTTGGCCAGGATGGTCTCGATCTCTTGACCTCGTGATCTGCCCACCTCAGCTTCCCAAAGTGCTGGAATTACAGGCGTGAGCCACCGTGCCCACCTTAGACTGCACTTCTTAATGGGAGGATGTGTTAGTCATTTTCATGCTGCTATGAAGAACTTAAGATTGGGAAATTTATAAAGGAAAGAGATTTAATTGACTCACAGTTCTACATTGCTGGGGAGGCCTCAGGGAATTTACAATGATGGCAGAAGGTGAAGCAGGCACATCCTACATGGTGGCAGGCAAGAGAGAGCATGTGAGAGGACAGGAAAAACTATCATTCATAAACCCATCAGATCTCATGAGAATTCACTCCCTAGCATGATAACAGCATGGGGAGAATCACCCCCATAATCCAATCATTTCCCTCCCTCAACATGTTGAGTTGAGATTTGGCTGAGGACACAGAGCCAAACCATATCAGAGGAATACCAAAGAATTTTGGAACCATATTTTAAAACTACCATAATATCTATACTAAGAAGCACTTCTAATCATTTGCTTTCTAAAGTCCTTTCTTCATCCTTTGTTTGATCCTTATAAATATTTCTCTGTTTTTCTGGTGAAGGCGAATATACCCAAACCATATCCTTACATATTCTTATTTATATATATAATTTTCACAACCACTCTGAAGTTGATATTACCCTTTCCATTTAACAAAGGAAAGACGCTGATGTGTTGAGAGGTAGCTCCGGCAAGGTTACACAGTGGGGGAGCTCTGACTCCACAGCCAGCCGGGCCACTGTCTAATCAGCAGCACTTTCATATTCATGTGAGATCCTTCTAGAGAGAAGCCAGGGAAGTTTACATATCTAAATGTCACTGGCAAGAGCTGAGATACATTCCTAAGCTCACTCTATCAAATATCCTAAGCCTTTTAAAAAGTTGCTTTTGGCTAAATGGTGGCTGGATCATAAACCTTATCGTCTATGAAAGCACTGAGGGGCTACAAATTTTTAAGGTTTTCATTTCCTGTGGAAAAAAAAATGTTCTTTTTTGCACTCTGCTGCTGAATTTTGACCAGGGAGTAAAAGATGCCTTTCTCTCTGAAAGAGGGCAGGACGCTTCCATTTGTTTTTCTCTGAGGGGTTGGCTATTTGGGCTAATTTTTGTGATAAGCTGACTGAGGGTCAGCGAGTGTCAGGTGTGCACAAAGCAGCACCACTGTGGACGGGAGGAAGATGGCTGTCAACAGGTGGAGGCCAGAAATAGACCGCAGCCTCGGAGGGGTCAGACCAGGGCACGCGAGCTTAACTATCCAAAATGAGTTACAGCTGGACTCAGAATCTATACAGCAGCTTGAGTCAAAATTCTGTTAATGAAGCTGAAGTCCAAACTGAAGACAGAAAACAGCTAAGCCTCAGAAGCTGCAAAAGTCCACTTTTATCACATAAAAAGCGAGGCTATGCCAACATGCACCTCTTCTTGTAAAGTTTATGGAGGAAGAGATGAGTAGATATTCACTCTCCTGAGATTTGCCTGCAATTTGTGGAAATAAAGAAAGCAGAGTCCCAATAAGGAGTTTGGGAGTGAGAAAGAGCAAGGCAAAACTCAGTGGTTTTTTTTTTTTGGCATTTCTTCTTAGATTTCTGTCTCCTAACATAGGATCACTTATTTGTCATTTTTTTTTGTACGTCTCTTTTATGGAGAGATGACATGATACTAATTCTATCATGTCGTCAGCACTCCGGGACCCTCCCACCACAAGGGATATGAGAGCATTTTTTTTTTCATATTGGGATTTTTCTGGACCCATGAGTTATATGCTTACTTCCTACACCCTTCACATGTTGTTTAAATTTGTAGAATTAAATTCATAGGTAATTATTTCTGAAACTTCTTCCTTTTTTTTTTGCCTGAGTAATCTAAAGAATTATTACAATGCTTTAAGTCACAATCAGGAATGTTTACTTAGCACTGATTTCTATTTTTTTGGCCCACTACTGCGCTCAGTTAAAGGACAACAGGTATGTGGCAAATCTAATCATATTCTTTGTCCTTTGTCCATGGAAGACATACTTAATTGGTCATTGTGCACCAAACCTGACCTCAGATTTTTCTTGACACATATTTCCGGTAGACACTCACATTTAATTTGAGTTGATGCTTGAGGTGAAACCTAGGCATTATTAAGTACTAATAGTGAATAAAGAAAGAAAATGATCAATTTGGACTAATTGTGGGACAGGTCAGATTGACCTAAAAAATGAAATGTGTAACAATAAAATAATAGCAAATAAAGGTCAACTTGGAACCAGGTGTAACAGATGCGGTTGATGCAGCTCTGCAATCCTGTGGGCTCCCTGCATTTTCTCACACCCACGTACAGTCCCACCCCACTGACAGATTCCTACCTTAAGCCACTGCATCTTTTCCTTCCCCACCTGAGGGCTTTCTTATTGCTACTAGAGCTTGCTCAGTTGTAAAAGATAAACCAGAAAGTTTGAGGGAGCTGATCCCTGAGAGGCGATTCTTAATCTGCAGGGATGGCAGTGGTGGACACGTGCCGTAGCCGCCCTCTCTTTTGGTGGGAGGGTCCTGGGGTCCCGAAGTTTGACTCCAGGGTTTCTCAGCGTATGTACAGCTAGATTGAGCCTCTCTTGCTTTTTACTGGTTTTTCTGCCTTCCCTGCCTCACTTTCTTGACTTTCTTACCTGTCTTTCTGAGTTCACTTTCCAAATTGTCTATCTGCCACTAAGTCTCTGTTGTAGCATCTGCTTTTAGAAGAGGCCAAATTAAGAATCAAGGCTAACAAACTATTATAGGAATCTTTAAAATTCTGATTATGTAAGATGAATAAGTTCCAGAGGTCTGCTGTACAACTAAGTGTTGTTGACCAAAGTATAAAGGTTGTTGAAGCAGCAATAACTTCATAAAAGTTTATTGAAAGTCAACTGTGAGGATTGACCCCAAAGACACACCCACAAAGTTGGGTGTGTTTCAGAGTCTGTTACATGTTGGAAGGTTTTTATAAGAAAGTTGAGGAGAAAAGAGGGGTACACCTCATGTCAGAGTTGACCTTTTTCTTTGGAGGGTACAATACATATGCAACATATAGGCTAAAATGTGTACATGCCAGACAATCATGAAAAATACCTGATTCAAAAATAAATGACTGTCCTTTTCAGTAGGTTACATATTAACCAGTATATCAACAAGTTCAGGGACTTACAGTGGGATTATTTACTCAGTGACAGGATGTAAGCCATGAATCATAAGACCTCCTCCAGATGGTTAATTTGGAAGCCTGTCAAATGTGACCTATAGGTTATCAGTGCCCATGTTTAACAATACTGTATCATAGCCACATACAAGTCTGTTTTTATGCTGTTATAAGGAAATATTCAAGACAGGGTAATTTATGAAGGAAAGAGGTTTAACTAACTCACAGTTCGATAGGACTTGGGGAGCCCAAGGAAACTTACAATCACGGTAGAAGGGAGACCAAACACGTCCTTCTTCACATGGCAGCAGCAAGCGGAAGTGCTGAGCAAAAGTGGGAAAAGCCCCTTATAAAAGCGTCAGATCTCCTGAGAACTCACTATCACAAGAACAGCATGAGGGTAACCACCTGCATGATTCAACTACTTCCCACCGGGTCCCTTCCAGGACAGGTAGGGATTATGGAAACTACAATCAAGAGTTTGGGTGGGGACAAACTCAAACCTGGTCCCTCCCAAATCTCATGCCCTCACATTTCAAATCCAATCATGCCTTCCCAATAGTCCCCCAAAGTCTTAACTTATTTCGACATTAAATCAAAGTCCACAGTCCGAAGTCTCATCTGAGGCAAGGCAAGTCCTTTCCACCTATGAGCTTGTAAAATCAAAAGCAAGTTAGTTACTTCTTAGATATAATAGGAGTACAGGCCTCGGGTAAATACAGCCATTCCAAATGGGAGAAATTGGCCAAAATGAAGGGGTGACAGGCCCCACTGCAAGTCCGAAATCCAGTGAGGCACTCAAATCTTAAAGCTCCACAATGATCTCCTTTGACTCCAAGTCTCACATCCAGGTCGCACTGATGCAAGAGGCGGGTTCCCATGGTCTTGGGCAGCTCTGGCCCTGTGGCTTTGCAGGCTACAGCCCCCTTCCCAGCTGGTTTCATGGGCTGGTATTGAGTGGCTGTTGCTTTTCCAGGCCCATGGTGCTAGCTGTGGGTCAATCTAACATTCTGGGGTCTGGAATATGGTGGCCCTCTTCTCACAGCTCCATGAGGCAGTGCCCCATGTGTGAGGGCTCCCACTCCACAATCCTTCCACACTGCCCTAGCAGAGGTTCTCCATGAGGTCTCTGCCCCTACAGCACACCTCTGCCTGGATAGCCAAGTGTCTCCATACATTCTCTGAAATCTAGGTGGAGGTTTCCCAACCTCAATTGTTGGTGCATCTGCAGGCCCAACACCGCATGTAAGCTGCCAAGGCTTGGGGCCTGCACCCTCTGAAGAAATGGCCTGAGCTGTATGTTGACTCCTTTTAGTCATGGCTACTGTGTCTGGGAAGCAGGGTACCAACTCTGAGGCTGTACATAGCACAGGGGTCCTGGACCTGGCACAGGGAACCATTTTTCCCTCCTACACCTCTGGGCCTGTGATGGGAGGCAATGTTGGGAAGGTCTCTGACATGCCTTACAGACACTTTCCCCATTGTCTTGGCAATTAGCATTTGGCTCCTTGCTACTTATGCAAATTTATGCTGCTGGCTTGAATTTCTCCTCGGAAAATGGGTTTTCCTTCTCTACCTCATCTTCAGGCTACAAATTTTTCAAACTTTTATGCTCTGCTTCCTCTTAAATGCTTTGCTGCTTAGACATTTCTTTTGCCAGATACCCTGAAACATCTCCCTTGAGTTCAAAGGTTCACGGATCTCTAGAGCAGGGGCAAAATGCTGCCAGTCTCTTTGCATAGCAACACCCACCTATGAGTAAGAACATGTGGTATTTGGTTTTCTGTTTTTGTGTCAGTTTGCTGAGAATGATGGTTTCTAGATTCATCCAAGTCCCTACAAAGGACACAAACTCATCGTTTTTTATGGCTGCATAATATTCCATGGTGTATATGTGCCACATTTTCCCTGTCCAGTCTATCATCAATGGGCATTTGGGTTGGTTCCAGGTCTTCGCTATTGTAAACAGTGCCACAATGAACATACTTGTGCATGTGTATTTATAGTAGAATGATTTATAATCCTTTGGATATATACCCAGTAATGGGATTGCTGGGTCAAATGGAATTTCTATTTCTAGGTCCTTGAGGAATCACCACACTGTCTTCCACAATGGCTGAACTAATTTGCACTCCCACCAACAGTGTTTAACAAATGGTGTTGGGAAAACTGGCTAGCCATGTGCAGAAAGCAGAAACTGGACCCCTTCCTGTCACCTTACACTAAAATTAACTCCAGATGCATTAAAGTTTTAAACATAAGACCTAACACCGTAAAAACCCTAGAAGAAAACCTAAGCAGAACCATAAAGGACATAGGCGTAGGCAAGGACTTCATGACTAAAACACCAAATGCATTGGCAACAAAAGCCAAAATAGACAAATGGGATCTAATTAAACTCCTGAGCTTCTGCACAGCAAAAGAAACAATCATTAGAGTGAACCGGCAATCAACAGAATGGGAAACAATTTTTGCAATCTACCCATCTGACAAAGGGCTGATACCTAGAATCTACAAAGAACTAAAACAGATTTACAAGAAAAAACCAAACAAACCCATTCAAAAGTGGGCAAAGACACTTCTCAAAAGAAGACATACATGACGTAACAAACATATGAAAAAATGCTCATCATCACTGATCATCAGAGAAATGCAAATCCAAACCACATTGAGATACCATCTCACACCAGTTAGAATGGCCATCATTAAAAAATCTGGAGACAACAGATGCTGGAGAGGATGTGGAGAAACAGGAACACTTTTACAGCTTTGTGGGAGATTCTGCATTTAATGTTATAGCTTGAGAGTTAAAAAGCGTTCTAACAGTTTGAACTTGACTGAAACATGGATCTAAAGATGGCTCACTGTATGTGACTTGGAAATGCCTGAACTACCTTGGGTTAACATAGAGGAAAGGATTCAGAGGCCTAGCAGAATTGGAATGGTAGAATGGATTTTCCATTTAAGGCCTACTGATCCACACTGGGTGAGTCCAGAGACATACCTTTTATTTTGAGAAATAATTATGAGGTAAACCCCAGTATTTTTGAAGAGTTCCATGGTCTGTCTTCTAAGTTGATCATAACTTACAGTGGGAATTGAAGACACTCAGTTGAACAACCTAAATACAGGAGCAATTGGATCCTGGGATAGTTTGAATGTATCTCTCAAATTTCATGTGTTGGAAACTTAATCCCCAAATTCATATGTCGATTGGAGGTAAGTCCTTTAGGAGGTAATTAGGATAATATCAGGTCATCAGGGAGGGGCCCTATGATAGAACCGGTGGCTTTGTAGGAAGAGAAAGGGAGCCCTGAGCTGACATGCATGTTTTTACCCTCTAACTATGTAATGTCTTCTGCCATGTTATGATGCAGCAGGAAGGCCCTCACAAGATGCCAGCACTACGCTCGGGGACTTCCCAGCCTGAAATAAGCCCAATCTCTGATATTATTCCATGTCTGATATTCTGTTACAGAACAGAAAATAGACTAAGACAAAAAGAAAAAAAAACAACTGGTACTGGGAATGGGGTTGTTGCTAGTGACAGACACCTAAAAATGTGGAATCTGCTTTTGAACTGGGTAATGGGAAGAGACTGGAAGAATTTGAAAGATCAGGCTAGAAAAAGCCAGTATTGCTATGAACAGAACATTAAGGATGATTTTTGAGAGGGCTCAGGAGAAGACAGGAAGACTAGGGAATATTCGTAACTTCTTAGAGATTATTTTACTGGTCATGATCAGAATGATGATAGAAATATGGATAGTCATGATCATTCTGTTGAAGTCTCAGATGGAACTGAGGAACAAGGTACTGGGAACTGGAGTGAAGGTCATTTTTGTTATAAACTGGCAATGAACATAGCTGGCTTGTGTTCATAATGCAGAATTTAAGAGCAGTGAATCAAGCTGTGTGGCAGAAGAAACGTCTAAGCAGCAAAGCATTCAGGTTGCTGCTTGGCTACTTTCAACTGCTCACGTTAGGCTATGAAAAGAAAACATGACTTAAAGATGGAATTTGTAATTAAGAGGGAAGCAAAGCAGAAAGACTTGGAAAACTCTCAGCCTGGTCATTCAGAGAGTAAAAAAGTATATTCAGCAAAAATCAGCTGGGCATGGTGGCACGCGCCTGTAGTCCCAGCTACTTGGGAGGCGGAGGGAGGATTGCCCGAACCCAGGAGGCAGAGGTTGCAGTGAGCCGAGATCGTGCCATTGCACTCCAGCCTGGGTAACAAGAGTGAAACTCCATCTCAAAAAAAAAAAAAAAAAAAGTCTATTCAGAAAACGAAACAGAGGGTGTATCCCAGGGACTCTTTGCTAAGGAGATGGAAGGGATCATCAGGACAATGAGAGAGAGTCCAATGGCATTTCGGAGATCTCTGAGGCTTCCGCTCCCATCATAGGCCCAGTGCTCTAGGAGCATGAATGGCTTTGAGAGACAGGCCTGAGAACCCCCTGTGGCCTCACTGCCCGTGACTGCCCATGTCTCTGCTCCCGGCACCCCAGTGCAGTGCTCCTTGGCCATTCCAGGTGTGCTCAAGTGGCCCTGGATATAACTTGACCCCTCTGGGTGTGGCTCAGCCTACCCCCCTGACGGGTACAAGCCACAGACTTTGGCTGTGTCTACATGATGTTAATTCTGTAGACCAGCAGATGTAAGAGCTGTGGGGTGGAATAGCCTCCACCTAGATTTTAAAAATGTTGCAGACTGCTTGGGAGTTCAGGAAGAGGCTTGTCTCAGGGTTGGAGTCATCAGAGAGCCCTCACTAAGGCCCTGCCAGCAGAACTGGGGTTGGAGCTGCCACAGAAAGTTCCCACTACATCAATGCTTAGTGGAGCCCAGGGAGCAGACCTGCAGCAAGGAGCCCAGAATGCAGTCACTGGCAACATGCAAGGCCAGCCTGCGAAAGCTGCCGGCACCAGTGCAGAACCACAACCTGAGAAAGCTGAAACGCGGCCTCACTCCAACAAAGCCATAGTGAAGAGTGAGGCAGTGCTGGGCCCAAAGCCGGCAGCGTGTCTAGGAAGCAGCACCTGGAGGGAAAGATGAGGCCTTGATGTCTGCCGTCCTGGGTTCTGGACTTGTCTGGGTTCTCACTCCTTTCTTCCAGCCCGCGTCTCTTTTGGAAATATGTGCCCTACGCCTCTCCCAGCACTGTATCTTGATCATGAGAGGTTGTTTAATTTCATAGGTTTATAGCTGCAAGAAATATGCCTCGAGGTGAATTGTGCTTTGAGTTTCACCCATATTTAATTCACATAAGTTTGTACTTTGAAGTTGGTGCTGGAACAATTAAGCCTTTGGGACAATTGGGAGGGAATTTTGGAAGGCAGGGGTGGAAGGCTATAGTTTGAATGTGTCACCTAAATTTCATGCTTTGGAAACTTAATCCCCAGGTTCATATGTTGAGTGGAAGTGATGCCTTTAGGAGGTAATTAGGGTTAGATAAGATCATCAGAGTGGGACCCATGGCTTTGTAAGAAGAGAAAGGGAGACTTCGGCTGACTGCAGGCTGTTGCCCTCTGGCCATGAGTGTCCTCTGATATGTTGTGGCAAGCAAGCATCTCCTCATCAGATGCCAGTGGCATGCTCTTGGATTTCCTGGTCTTCAGAATCATGCGCCAAATAAACCTCTTTTCATTATAAATTATTCAGTCTGTGGTATTTTGTTGCAACAGAAAACAGAGCAAGGGAGTAAGGGCCAAGTGGCAACGCTCAGCCGCCAAAGGCATGGTGGGGATGGTTACTCCAAGGGACAGCAGAGTCAGAGCAGTGAGCAGAATAGTCTGACTGCAGACTGGTAAGGTTGGTTTGTTAATTATGATGTTCCTAGAAGTGAAATAGATAGGAAGCGATTAAATTCTCACTTGATCTGGATAAGCAGAAAAATTCCAGGTAAAGTGAATCATAAAATTCTAATGTGAATGATAAAAACACAGTCATAGCCCCTCAATGAGTTCTCAGACTTGAGCCCATTGACAAACCAGAGCCCCTTGAATGAAGGGAAGGCCAGGTCTCCTTGAGGAGTGACCCTTGAACACTACCGCGAATGTATGCTGCCAGTCTTTCTCTCCGCCGTCCGTCAAGGGACTGAAAGCCTATGGCAAGGATGGAAAGGGGGCAATGATGAGGGTATGGGAGGAGGCTCCTGAACGCGGACTCTGAACTAACACTGATTCCTTGGGGCCCCAAATGTCTCTGTGGCCCTCCAGTCAGAGTAGGGGCTTATGGAGGTCAGTCGATTGATACAGTTTTAGCTCAGATTCATCTCACTGTGGGTCAAGTAGATCCTCGACCCCGTCCTGTGGGTATATCCCCAGTTCCAAAATGCATAATTGGAATGGACATGCTGAGCAGCTGAAAGAATCGCCATATGTTCCACACTTCACAGTTATTAACAAGCCCAAGGAGAAGTGTGTGAGTCATAGCCATATTTACAACGGAAATTTAAACAGGAAAGTTAAGAAAATCTATTAATTTATTTTAAAAATAAAAGCATTACAATAAAAGGATTATACATTAATATAAATATGTCATAGAAATAACTATTTCTAAATAGAAATTGTAGTAATAAAAATGGCACTACTTTATTTTGTGTAAGTCTTGTTAATGTCTGACTTGAAGATAGCTGAATTCTCATACCTGCTTCTGCATTCAGTCTGGTGCTGTATGATATGAGCTTGAAGTGCCTGAAGAAAATCCAGCCTCAGATAAATATGTGGTTGGACAAAGAAAGAATACTGTAATAGCATTTTCAGGTAATTGTGTATTTCTTTCTTTGATAGCACGTAAACATTCAACAAGTGGAGGTTTCTTAAGGGCCAGTGATAATGTGGATCTGAAACCACGTCAGTGAACTTCTCGTGTTCTCTTATATCAGAATTCACTGGTCTATTTTGTATAATACGTTGAATGGATATTGTACCTGAGCATGAAGCTAATCCAGAACTTCATTTACAACACTGCCTTTTATAACATTCTAATGAGACTAAACATGAATTATAAAACATGAAACTCAGCATGAATGATAATACATGGAAGAAAATAGGAATTTATTTGAAAAGAGCTAGAGGTTTCTAGCTCAAACCAAGTTGATAAGAGCTGATTATAAAAATGCAGACACTTTAGGGAAATTTCTGATTTTCGTGCCTATTGAATCAGACTGTGTATGGAGCTGTCTCCATGGCTCTAGGAGGCTGATATATACTGCTTTGTAGATGCCAAGGCATTGCCTTTATTTGGCATTAAATATAAATAGCTATTCATCTTTTGCCATTAACCACCTAATTAACTTTATTACCATTGATAGTTTTTAAATTCTTCAGGTCAAGGCTATTGAGCTCTAATTTTATTTTGGCAGCATCTTCAAAATGTTGCTTTGCCCATCTATGGCTGCGTTCCACCCGCCCATTCAGCATAGGGGACAGTTCCCTGCTATAGATTTTCTCTCCCTCTTACAGAATGGAGACTTGCCTGTACTCATTAACATTTCTAAAAGCTACTAAGGATGAATATTCTCGTCAAAGTGCCAGATCATTTTGATTTTGTTATTTTGTATTTAAATGATGTGTATGCCGTGACCATGTGTAAAGTGCGTCAGGGCTGAAGACACCACACATGAGTTGATTCCCACTGTGAGGAGAAGCATTTGACAAGTTTTCATGCTAGAGTTGTTCTCAGTCTCCAGTTGCCAAGGGTTGTAAGTATACGGTTACATGTCTCTCAATGATGGGAATGCATTCTGAGAAACGCATCATTAGGCAATTTTGTCATTGTGCAAACATCACAGTGTACCTGCACGAACCCAGACGGTATAGCCTGCCACACATCTAGGATATATGGTATAGCCTATTTCTCTTAGGCTAAAAAACTACACAGCACATTATTGCACTGAATACTGTAGACAGCTGTAACACAATAGTAAATATTCCTGTATCTCAACATAGCTTTAGCAGTTTACATAGAAAAGGCAGTGCATTGTGGCTATGACATTATGTTGGCTATGTCACTAGGTGATAGGACTTTTTCAGTCTTATAATCTTTCGGAACCACTGTCAAATATGTGATCTACTATTGGCTAAAATACCACTCTGCATCTTGTTACTATCAACTGTTTACAGTAAGAAAGTTGATTAAAGTGCAATTATTGTCCATGAAGGGGGGGAAGCATATTACCATTTCCATAATTTGGTTCTTGTATGTCTTGCTTTTACTCAGAAGACAAGGCTGTCTGTCTTTATACAGAAGCTCCTTGACTTATTATGGGTTTAAGTCCCAGTAAGCCTATCACATGTTGAAAATATCATAAGCTGCAAATGCATTTAAGGCACTGAATCTACTGAACTTCATGGCTTACCCCAGAATTCTGTAAATGTGGTCAGAACGCTTGTGGTACAGTATTTAATAAATAATATGAGTTATGTAACACTTTATTGTAAAATAGGCTTTGTGTTAGATGATTTGACCCAGCATTACCAGAGAGTATTGTATCACATATTGCTAGCCCTGGAAAAGATCAAAATCCAAAATTGGAAGTACAGTTTCTAATGAATTGGAATCACTTTTGCACCATTGTAAAGTAAAAAAATTGTAAGTCAAATTACCAGAGGATCCAAGGGCCCCTGTACTTCCTGTTGGCTTGACTATGACAGAACGAGGCTGATTCTGTTGCTAACTTGCACGAGCATGTGAAACACAAGTCGTTGACGCATAGTGTTATTTACATTTTAAAAATTACCACGCACTTCAGCGTCCTCTCGGACATGTGTACGTATCTGGATCAAGTTCCTCCCTTAACTGTGGGCAAAATAAGCATATTTATGCATAACAGGCTACTTTTCAGTTTTTAATAAGGTAAAATGCTGAATACCGTATTTTCATGAAGTCTCTCTTGCTGACTTTTCTGGAATTAGTAAATTGTGTTGATAGCTGGAACTTCATTTCTTAAGAGGCTTATAAACCTCTCAGGACCTTCGCTTTTTCTGCAAGTGGTGAAAGCCAGGTAGAGCTGAGTAGGGAGGTTTGTTTGAACTCTCAGTCCTAGCATGTCTGGGGCTCACGCTGCTCTTCACCATGTTCCCACCAACTCTTTTGTTCACGGGATTGCATAGAGTCCTCACCTTCATTGCTTGAGTTGTGTCCATTTCTGGGTCACCTTTCATCTAATGTTTTTGGGGAGGCTTTACAGAAAGAAAGGAACACAGCACGTCGCTGATTCCCTCACCCCTTCTATGCACAGCTGACTTTGGTTCCCTTTTAAAGACAGCTTGTGTCTCACCTCCGGCAGGGACGTCCATCATCACCTCCGCCCTCTGCTCCTTGGCCACATACCTTTCATGACACCTTTCGCAGGCCTCCATTAGGACACGGTCCCCACACTGCGGAGAAAAGCGTGTCTTAGCTGTCTCTCTGTCTCCAGATGGTGAGATAGAAGATTCTCTCATTTCTTTCTCCCTGGTGCCTGGTCCTGTGTCCGGTGTAGTCAGTGATGTGATGTAATGGTGCTAGAAGTCCCACAGCACCTGGCTGGCCATCTGTGAAACGTCATGGCCCAGCCTCTGTGCCTTCAGAGTCCTGCGAATTAAAGGAGAGGCTACACTTGAGCTGGTGCGGAGTGGGGCTTGAGGGAGGAAGTCGAACAGAATTTCATGGAGATCGGGTCAAAGGAGTAGCAGAACATGAAAGGTCACTTTTCTCACTAATATTTCTGATATACGTTTGTAGCTAAGCCTGTAAAAAAAAAATAGTTGTTGCTAGGGTAGATGAATCAAATTTCACGCTTTAAGGTAAGAATATCCCAGCAAGGGCAGGGGGGTTGTATTACCTGATACCACTTTCTCTTGTTAAATGATCTATTCATATTGCAAGCACGTTATATACATTTCAGTTATCAACTATGTTGATAAAGAATGAAAAAAACTCTCTTAGGTTGCTGTATTTTTGAGGACTTGGCAGCAGGAGAGTGAATTTTTCCATAAAAGCAAGGGGGGATACACCTGAATCCCCAAGCTCGTTGAGAGGCCTCTTTGAGCTCTGGAATCTTCTATATCACCATCTGGAGACAGAGAGACACCTGATACCAAAATGAAGTACTCAGTGGCCACATTTATAAAACTCCAGTGAAACCTGGGATTTGCTTTTTTGTAAATTATTAAATAATTTCTTAAATAAATAGACATTATTGAATATTGATTTCTCAGGAGCTAGCACAACACTGAATATACAGAAAGAGGCCAGAAAATATTCATAAATATCTCTCTTAGAGGTTGACTCAGAGCAGCCATACGATAGTCCCTTCTTTCCAATGAGTAATGGTAACTTTCTTATTTTTCCATCCCATCTCAACATCTGAGTTCATCTGAAATCACTGGATTTGGAGAAGATCTTTTGGAAGACCCACGCTTTTGGCATCTCTCCCTTCCTGTTCTTGCTGCCTCCTGTGGGCTCTTTATTCTTAGAATTGGGGGAAGTCTGTGGACATCGGGTGAAGATGGAAAGGCTTTCATAGAATAATGCTGTTTATATACTGGCAATGAGAAGGAACTCACTAAAAGCAAATTTAATGGGACAATATCCAAGGAGGACACGATGAATTTCCTTTCACTTTGGGTAGGCATAAACCTAGGTCAGGTATCTCCTCCATCTCCTTCCTTCAGGCAAATTTCTTGATTCAGTTTTATCTTTTAGAAAATGGTATGTCTGTGGAGGAGGGTGAGGGTTGAGATCTTAAGCAACACACTACGATATTGGAATGCTAAAAATAAATGCCTCACACAGCAGTTTGAGACTATCGTGAAAAGATTGAGAAAGTGGTTGAAATCAATTTAGCCGTTCTTTATTCTACAATGAAGAAAATAGAGTTCACATTATTTGGGTAAAAATATTTTGAAACAAGCAGTTTGTTAGGTGTGTGAATGAAATTTATCACTAAGTTGTAAAAACCCAGAAAACCCAAACCAATGAAAAACTTCACCCTAACTTGACCCTAAGCCTCAAAGGCACTGAGGCACACGTATTTTAAGAATAGATATGCACACTTGAACTTTTTCTCACACATCCATTTCTGATTTAGGGCCTGATTTCTCATTTTTAGATCTCATGCAAACTGGTTTAACACCAGTGAGTAAAAGCGCTGAGCCTGTTTTATAGAGAAGAGTATTCTCATTGTGTCTGACCTGAGGCAACGCTTTACAGATTTTGCTACCAACAACGTTGTTTCCATTTGGGTGCCCACAGAAACTGACTTCCAGACAGGCTCTTAGTACAAAATAATTGATCTGAGAATGTATGAAACGCCAGCAGGGAAATAAGGAAGTGACATGGGAAAGGGAAGGCAGCCACCAGAAGGTGCCTCATCAAGCCAGCTTCTACTAACGGCCATTGCCACTTAATACCAGGGGCAGTCGGGAAATGGTGTAGAACACACATTTCAGAGCTGTCCTTCCTGGGGAATGAGAAATATATACATCTATATACCCATGACTCCCTCTATCATTGATGGCTATCTATCTATCTATCTATCTATCATCTATCATCTGTCTCTCATTGATCTTAAATGTATCACCTATTATCTATGAATCTATCTATCTAATCTACCTACCTGTCTATCCATCTACCATCTATCTTTAAATCTATCATCTATCATCTATATATTTAATCTATTATCCATTTATCATTTATCTTTCAATCTATTATGTATTATCTATCAATCTATTATCTATTATCTATCAATCTCTGTTATCTATCATCTATCTTTCAACTGGCTACCTATTTATTATCTATTGTCTACCCATTGTCTGTCTGTCATCTATTTATCTATCTATCTATCTGTCTATCTATCATCTATCTGCCTATTTGTCCATCTATCTTATCATCTATCTATTGAGCTGAGTATAAGTTCCTCACTCCTATCAGTCACTGGTTGAAGGCTGCTCCAGAGGGGTTAATTCCAGAAACTTCTGGCCTACTATTTGCTCAGGCAGTTCAGGCTTTCAGAAGCTTCAGAGCAAAGCCCTCAGGCAACAAGATTCTGACAGGTATGTACAAATTGGCCCCTAGACACTGGGGCACCAGCACTCGTTGGTGCGTCTGAGGGGCCTGCTCTGAATCTGTGTGTAACCATTTGTTTCTGAGAGGGCATTTCTGTGTGGACCACTGGAAGTGTAAAATGTCTTTAAAGTTTTGTGTTTTAAGAGGCCAATAATTGTAAAATGTGCATTTTGCTTCATAATATATTTATAATTAATTATAAATATGAAATGGTTAAAATCACTTATCAGTAGAATTACATAATGTTTTGCTCCAAACCTAAAATTTTTTTACGTGAAAGAAAATATCTTAGCCTGATTTCCTTTGAAAGCAGAGCTTAAGACAAGTCTTGCATGCAAGTTTTTTTGGGGACTAATTGCAGGGGTCGGGGTGAAGGTCTAGGGGCATAGCAAAGGAAGGGAAGCCAAAATAAAGATGAGCTATCAAGTTGGCCACTGCTGTGGGTTATCTGGTGCTTGATTTTTATGGGACCATCTGAGGAACGTATCAAAATTAAATATATTTCAGAACTGTCCAGTTTGGGGATGAAGAACAGATGCATTTACCCATTATCTTCTGTTTCCCAGTGGCCGGTGGAAACCTCATAGGCATCGATGATGCTCCCAACACGGTGACGCATAGCTGAGTGGCGATCAGATTCAGAAATGTCTTGAGGTAAGCAGCACGGGCCGCCGTGCAGAGCTGTCGGACCACATCTTGGGTAGCTGGTAGGAGCCTGTGCGGAACTGGTTGCTGTAGCAGAGGCTGAAGTGTGGGGTGGGTGGGCTGAGAACACCTGTAATGGTGCAAGTGAAGTGCCAATACTGTGATGCTTCAGGAGCATGCGAATAAGGGTTGAGGATGGGAAGAGGCGTGCTCTACGCTGAGGTGTGTGGTTATCGACACACTACTCCTTTGCCCAGATCCTGCACTCCTTTGCAGAGTCTACATGCATTCTGACAGTCTCTTTCTGTTAAAATCAATTCAAAATTTATTCTTCCTTTCCCCTCATAATCATTTATTAATTTTATATTATGATATGGAGTTAATGTATTAGCCCTTCAAAGTTATTTACTAGAATCATAACTTTTAAGATCATTTGAGATGATTCAACATATACAAATAATTTTTCTTCCAAAATTAAAAAACCCGTTAATGTTATGAAAGCATACAGTATATGTTTCACAAAACAAAACAGAAAATGTAATTACTTATAAATCATCTTCAGTTTGACTCCATTCTCAGCATAGCCCACATTCTCCGTTGTTATTCTTGAAAGCAGAACCCTGCTTTTCCAGTATCCACATAAAGGAGATGCAATGAAGAGGTTGGTCTAATTCCAACTCTGCTGGCAGCTACAGCTCCCTCCAGCTAGACACTCAGAGGGAGTCAAGAGAATCGTTTATTAGACTCAGTGTTCAGTGAGTAGTGTCATAAAGTAATCAATACTATATCAGCTGCTGCTGGTCATCCCAGCTCTATTGTCTGTGAAATGGGCTGGCATGACATTGGACCCAGGGGAAATGGGAGGAAAGCATCTGGTCAAAGGATGCTTTCTTTTACTCTACAGAGGGATGTAAAATGCATATAAACGAATGTCTAAATATTTGATTTAAGCATTTGGTTTTATTGGTTTCAATAGACTATGCGTTTCATTAGATCAGTGAAGAAGTCTTTTCAAAGAAAGATTATGGAAAGCCTTTTCAGCATGTGGGATTCTGAGAAAAGGCTGCTTGTACTGTTTTTCAGTCATGTTAGGGCTCACTAGTATTTCAAAACATGTCGTACATTGTAAATGTATACACCTAACATGGGTATTATATGTATGTATATTCCTAACATGTATGTATTTTCCTAACGTGACAAAAAACAGTACAAGCATCTTTTTTTTTTTGAAATAACACAGGCTGAAACATGTGAATATTGAGTCCTAATAAACAGCATTATAAAATGTCACCTTACTGTGACCACTTCAAATAAGAAGGTACGCAGGATTCCTCACCTGTTAAGCAGGCACATAATCATGCTTTAGTTTAGTGTACATGAGATTTAGAACAGTGCTTGGCATGTAGTAATCCCTCAGAAATGTTAGTTATTAATATTATTGTGTTTATATGTTATAACCTACTTTGGTTATTATGTGCTTGTCTAAATCTAGGCACTAAAAACATCCAAAAATCCCAAGCAAATAACAGGCTAAATAAAGATATTATTAACCATACTACAACTGCAGTTATTAACATACTGCGTGCTTGAAAATCACTAAGAGAGTAGAACTGAAGTGTTCTCACCACAAAACATGATCAGTATATGAGCTAACGCATATGTTAATTAGGTGGATTTAGCCATTCCACCATGTTTTCATATTTCAAAACATGCTGTACACCATAAATGTATACAATTTTTGTCTATTAAAAATAAATTTTAAAAACCACACCAATAAGAAACAACAGCACTACAACTATTTTCAAACCTATAACTTTAACACCAGAAGTAATGCATAATTTTGAAAATGAAGTATATAAAAAATTTGAGCCATCTCCTCAATTATTTCTCAAATATTCTCAATGTGTATATTAGAAGAAAAACCTACCAGGAAGAAATTTCTTCATTTGTTCAGCAGATCTTTACTGAATTTCTACAATGTGTTAATGCATTCTGTGTGGAAGATTCGTCAGTGATCAAGACGGTCAGAGTCCCTGTCATCAGTGGACTTAAACTAGAATGAGAAAGAAAACACAATGAAAAAGTAAGCAAATATATAAACAAGGTAACTGTGGACTGTCATTAGGGTTTAGAAAAAATAAACATAACGAGGTGGACAATATCTGTGGAGGTTAGTGAAGGCTTCTCTGAGGAGGTGACATCTTTGCCAATGTTGGGAATAAGAATGCCAGTCACGTCCAATGGGAGTAAGAGGAGAGGAGGAGTGGAAGCGTTTCACATGGAATGATCAGCACATGCAGAGGCCTAGAGGACAGAAAAGATTTGGTGTGTTCAAACAGTAAACGGGAAGGAAGACCACGTTCTTGCACTATTGCAATGAGGGGAGTGCTGTGCAGAGTGAGGCTGAACAGGCCACAGACCTACGGTTAGAAAGTTGGGCCGGGCGCAGTGGCTCAAGCCTGTAATCCCAGCACTTTGGGAGGCCGAGGCGGGTGGATCATGAGGTCAAGAGATCGAGACCATCCTGGTCAACATGGTGAAACCTCGTCTCTACTAAAAATTCAAAAAATTAGCTGGGCATGGTGGCACGTGCCTGTAATCCCAGCTACTCAGGAGGCTGAGGCAGGAGAATTGCCTGAACCCAGGAGGCGGAGGTTGCGGTGAGCCGAGATCGTGCCATTGCTCTCCAGCCTGGGCAACAAGAGCGAAACTCCGTCTCAAAAAAAAAGAAAGTTGGTTTTATTCTGAGAGACACAGGATAACACTGATGGATTTTAAGCAAGGGACAGTATAATCTAACTTATCTTTTTAAGTGTCTGGCTATTTCATGGAGAATGAGTAATTGGCATTGTGGGAGTGCCGTGAAACAGAAAACCAGTTCAGAGACTCTGCCTGGAACATGCTGGCTGTACAGATGGAGAGCAGTGAAGGCACCTGAGTTGCATTTCGGATGTGCAGGACTTGTTGATGGCTTAGAAAGAATGGGGGAAAAGAGTCATTGATTTTGGCTGGAATAATTCAGTGGACTGTGGTTCTGTTTCCTGATCTGGGAAAGTCTTGGGGGAAGAGCTATGTTTTTTGTTTTATGAGATGCCCATTACACATTCAAGAGGAGTTTGCAAGTCGGCGCTGGTGCAGTTTGGACTTTGATCTAGGTATAAATTTGAAGGTCGTTATCATAGATGATATTTAAAAGTGCAGGAATGAATGTGACCACCCAACGGTGCTGCTGAAGAAATACGTGCAATAACAAAAAAGCGATCATAGAATTGTCCACAAAAGGTTGTTGAAACCTTGATAGATTGAAAAGTTTGAAAAGTGACTTGAAAATAAGGAAGTAGAGCTAGCAGATGAGGACGATTCATTCAGGGAGCTTTGTTGAGGAAAGAAGGAGAAAAGGAAAGTGTTCGCTGGATGGGGGACTAGGAGGTTAAGAGAGTTTTTGTTTTTTTTTTTTAAGATGAGAGATAGTGAAACTGTACGGGAGACAGTGAAAATAAATGTGAAAATGTGTGGGAGATGGTGAAAATATATGCAGAAATGATGTGACAGAGGGAATGGGTGGATGGAAGGGCATGGGGAGACAACTGAAGCTGTGAAATTCTTGAGAAAGTGAGGAGAGGGTTGGCGCAAAAGCACCTGTGGAAACGATTTCTTTTGATAGGTGTGAAGACACTTAGAACTGCAAACTGGAAACATTTGTGGAGTTGATTTGCACTACCAAGGGGTCCTAATCTAGCAGTTCCTATTTTTTCAATGACTCTGAGGCAACATCCTCATCTGAGAGATAGAGAGGAGGTCTAAGGAGTAAGGAAGGTCATCCTGGAAGGACAAAATTGAACTTACTTGGGAAAAATTTTAACGTTGCTGGCGATTGGTGATTGATCATTCTAGGTCTGTTATCATGAAGTTATGGTGAAGCCAGGAAGCCAATGTGTGATATGTTTTAGATTTAGCTGCTGAGTGGTGGGCAGAGAAGAGGAAGGGAACAAAAAACGGTTCTCAGCTAAGTACAATGGAATGAAATATGACAGAGAAGTTGAGGGTACTTCCAAGGGAACGATGGTGGTCACGGATCGTGGCGTAAAGCATGAAGAAGGAAAATGAACAGGCTGGGAATGAGAAGGTAGTGAGCATGGCTGAAGGTTAGAGTGGAGTAGAATTAGTGAACATTCTAGAGTGAGCCAGAGCAAGAGGAGGATCAAAGTGGTAGGTTTCAAACAGAAATTTTGGTGGTGACGCATTTGCTGACATTTAGGAGGTGTCAGTTGCAACAACACGAATGACTGACTAAAGTGGAAGCGAGCTATTGGAGGTGAAATAGAAGAACCGGGAAACCGAGGCATCCGATGAGTCATCACGCGGTTGCTGAATGAAGTCCGAAGGAAGGATGAATGGTGTCGGAGTGGAGGAAATGCAGGGAGTCAGCAGTGTCTTCAGTAGATGGGAGGGCCGTATGAATGAAGTCCACAGAGGGGAGCACAGGAAGGTGGGCAGCATAGCAGGACGGTCGAGCTTCCAAGGAGCTGTAGGTTTTGAAAGCTTTTGGAGAAATCAACTGTTTAGAAGCAGCTGTGTGGGTCAAAAAGAACACCGCCTCCTCTTCTGTCCCTGACACAACTGCAGAGAACACTTGTGGATAAGCGCAGCGCAAAGGGTCATTTAAAGAAAAGGTGAAAACATGAATAGGTTCGTTGGTCACAGACCTGACGTTTCAGAAGGCACGGTGAATAGGTGAAGGAGGGGTAGGAAAGGGTTACTTGGGAAAGGTAACAGTATGTCACTCCTGTCGATACTGAATGTTTTGAAAAACTTGGACTTCAGAGAGTAGTCAGGTGTTCCATTCTGAGTGCTGGTGTGATTACGCAGAACACAAGAGGCACTCCCAGCTATCAGACACTGATGTGCCCTGAGAAAATGTATGTAAAAACCACTCCGCGACACAGCATTGCGTCAACGTTTGAAATTTTTGAACTATCACTCGTGTGTATTTTGGAATTGTTTGCATGATTAAATCTTAGGTTGCAGCATTTGCTTAAGGAGTCTCGTTAGATTCCTGCTTCTGTTCTGTGGGGGATCAGTTTTTAGCTTGGACTAGACTTGGAAATTTCTCTTGTTGCTGACAGGAGCTGGGTAGAAACTTAGAGAATGAAACTTTCCGGTTAGAACAGAAAACACATTTTAGTGGCTGGTGGTAGGCATTGCTTTTCTCATAGTGCAGTGTAGAGGGCAAAACATCTCCTTAGGAAACAGTGGACTCAGACTCTGTTATTTTGGATTTGAATTCTGAGAGGTTGTAGGCACAGACGTTGGATTAGTGCTGTCATACAAAAATCAGCCACGACAACACACATCTGGGAAAAGAACAGCATCATCAGGGAAAAATGGGCACTAAGAGAAAGAAGAAAGCAGAGGCAAGGGGCTCCAGGCTTCACTAATTCCTAGCGAGTAGTTTTAGTATTAGAACATCACTGTTTATTTATAGTTTTTTTGTGTGTAATTATGCTAACGCATGTACAATAACCTTTTAGATTTCAGTTTCCTAATGTTGGTTGTTATGCTCAACCACCTTTGTTTTTTCTTCCTCCTAAAGTCCCAAGACAAAGAATATCTCTGGATGCTATTAAATATAGATGTCTGGACTGAACTGAGCTTACATGACAATTGCAGTCAAGATTTGCAACTCAGAATGGGCAAACCAGGTAAGCGGTGCCGTTTTTAGAACGTCATTTTAATAAGGTTTATTCCTGTCTGGGGTGGCTGCATTTTTACATTTGTAATCATCAGGCTGTGAGTGTGAAGAGTTATTGCCATGACAACCAGGACTGACTGACTTGCCTTTCAGAAATGGCAACAATTCGGCATGTTTGTAGATGATACCTGTGGTTCTCAGTGACTTTCCGGAAGGTCACACGGTTTTGGCAGATGTTCCCAGTGGTGTGGAAAGACTCCTGGATGGGAGAGAGTGTGAACTGTTTTCTGGTCCCGCCTCTCCTTGAAGCAGGTGTGTGGCCTCAGGCAAATCTCCACCTATGGGGCCCTCAGTTTCCTCATCCACTTAATAGGAAGCTATAGAGAGGTTATACAGCCTTTAAGGTTATTTACAGCTCCAAGTTTCTCTGATTTCTTAGACCTATATATTTATGAGACTGTTGAGCAAGACAGTCCATGTACTTACTCCATAATCCTGTCTTCACTTTTAAACGTTTTGTGAATTCTCCATTTTTAAATCTCAGCTTCAGAACTGGTTTGAATCACAAAAACTCTTCCTTCCCTTCCTTCCCTCCCTCCCTCCTCTCCTTCCCTCCTTTCTTTCTTTTCTTTTCTTTCTTTCTTTTTCTTTCTTTCCTTCTTCTTTCTTTTCTTTCCTTCTTTCTTTTTCTTCTTTCTTTCTTTCTCTTTCTTTCCTTCTTTCTTTCCTTCTTTCTCTCCAAATTTCTCTCTCTCTCTCTCTCTGTCTCTGTCTCTGTCTCTTTCTTTCTTTTGTTGGAGTCTTGCTCTGTCACCAGGCTGGAGTGCAGTGGCATGACCTTGGCTCACTGCAACCTCTGCCTCCTGGGTTCAAGTGATTCTCCTGCCTCATCCTCCCAAGGAGCTGGGACTATAGGCATATGCCAGCATGCCCAGCTAATTTTTGTATTTTTAGTAGAGACAGGGTTTCACCATGTTGGCTGAGATGGTCTCAATCTCCTGACCTCATGATCTGCCTACCTCAGCCTCCCCAAGTGCTGGGATTACAGGTGTGAGCCACTGCACCCAGCTGAAAAATACTTCCTTAATTTTATAATTTTTGATCCAGCTTACTCTGCAGATTTACATTTTTAAATAACCAAACAGCTCCAAACACTTGCAAGTTAAAAATTTTCCATGAAGAAAGAACAGGCCTAAAAATGTTTTGAGCAATTGCAGCTTGATTGGGATACAAGAGTAATTTTTCAGGGTAATAGATTTGAATGCCTCAACTCATTCAATGCACATGTGTACACTGGATGTTTTTTAAACATCGAAGCATGCACTTCAACTAGCAGTTGATTATCTTGATTATAGTTCACAACAAAAACATGAACCAACTACTTTGTGACTATGCTCTTTGTTCCTCTTGGCATATAGTGGCCGGCAATCCTTTTTAGCCATCATGTCTAACAGCTAGCTAACTCCTGAGTTTTGTGTGACATAGTGAATCATTTTGTCTGTTCGTGTTCAAGTGCCCTCTCTATTCTATCATTTGAAAAGCTAGTTATGATAGTATGTTTCAATTGTCAGACATTCTCTTTATTCTAAAAAAAAAAGGTTGACCCACATTTAGATGTTTTCCTACTCAAAGGACTTTGAAAGAACTTTTATGTAACACTTAGTCATTGCCCTTTTCACAGGCCCTCTTCCGCTGCTTCTAATGAGGCTCCTTGGGTAACTGGAGGTGTCATTTCCCTGGCATGAAAGCACATGGTGCTCTCTTGCTGGCTGCTTGGTTTGGAGGGTCAGGTATGGACCTGCTTCTGCTGCTCCACCTTGCTGTCATGCCTTTTGCAGGTGGAGTTGACGTAGGTTTGCCTTTTCACTTTGGCCTTCCTTATCTGTTCACTTTTTCATCTTTATTTCCCAGTCTTTTCCCTCTATTCTCTGACATTCACTTAATCTGTTTCCCTTTCTCCTGCCTTAAATGTATGTAGACGGTCATCTGAATTGATGTCCTTACCTGTATCTTTTCTCATTTTATAACACTTATAAGCTCGTGTCTTCATACCGAGGCAGGCTCATGGGCACATGACCTATGCGGGTACATTGAGTCCCACGCTTAGAAGGACGCTGCACTTGGCTTAGTGCTCTGCTCTTCCGTCTTAATTTTTTTAATACATTTTGAACAAGAACCTCTGTCTGTTCACTTTGTAGAGGTCCCCACAAATTATGTAGTTGTTCCTGATTGTAGTTATTTTTCCCCCTTCTAGGTGGGTAAGTAGTTTTTGTTTTAATCTTGAATTCTTTTTCATTCCTCAAAACATTTCTTATTTATTCCCTTTCTGTCATACCTTATTCTGAGTGCGATTTTAATGTAGTCATATTACCTCCTTTTATTTCTCACATCCTTCAGGGACATTTAGCTTTATGGGAAAATTGTATATGGTCAACTTTTTATTAGCCACTCTGAATAAGAAAGAAGAGAATGAGAGAATCAATAAAGATTACAGTTTGCAAAGAGAGCAATTTTGGGAGTGCACTGTATGATTTTCCCCCTTTGTGAGATTTATCTTTTTATTCTTGTTTGCTCAGGTTAATTGGGTTGCACTCCCTGAATACACAATAACGGGTGGAGGGGGAGCCTGCTGAGTGGCAGAGGTTAGCTGATCTGAGGTTAACTATCTCTACTAATAAAGGAGATTGATTGTTCTCATATTTTATGTTTTTAAACATAAGAAATGAATCAGTGTTTGGTTTTCAGTTTTACTCGAGATTAGTGGGATGTAAAGACCTTCCTATTAATATTAAAACACCTTTTTTGGATTTGACAAACCAAATATCCTGTTCTTATCTTTTTACCTGGTGGCAGTCTGAATCAGTTTATCCTGTTATCCTGTCTGCCTGGAAGCATCAAAATAGTGAGGAAGTCTGATGTGCCTCCGGGTTAATCCAGCTGCCTGGGTGTAAGTTATTATTACTGTTTTATTAACAACATTTTATATCACTTACTAGGTGCCAGGCACTGTTCTATACATTTAAAAGATACAAATTGGTTTCATCCTGTGAGATAGATACTATTAATTATCCCTATAATACAGTTTAAGAAACTGAGGGACAAGTAAGTTGGCTTTCCCAAAGATACTGCCATTTAATGCTAGCATGAGGGCTCGAACGGGGAAAACCTAGTTGGAGTTCGTGTGCGTAGACCCTACATCATGCTGCTGCTCTTTTATTTTTTTTAAATTTTATGTATCCAGCCCCTTACAGAGTCGGAAGTCTGAATGACTGATGGAATAAAGCCTTATCATGGTAAAGGACTTTCTAAAAGTCTCTATTTCTTTTCTTTTCTTCAGCTGGCAACACCTAATAGCAATGTAAGTGATTCACAATATGTAAACATCTAAACGAACCTAGATACTAAAACTGCATGCGACTCTAAAGGGAAAATATCTGAGATGCCATCTGGATCTTACAGAGAAAAATGCTTGACAGTGTATTCCTGGGGACTAACGTTAAAGAGATGCTTCACTAACTGTCACAATCCCTTTTGGAAACTTGTGATCACAGCTGGTGACATTCCTGACATCTTTTATCTGTTCCCATACCTTTTCTTTCGGCTAGACGTTACAGAGTGTGGAGTTAGATGGCCAATGAATGTGCTGCATCAGAATCAATAGATCTCAGTCAGCATTCCATTAGGCCCAGGAGCCTTTCCACTTCTCAGTCCTGTCTGGGCTTTGCACATTCTGTCATGAAAAAAGAGAGTTTAGGGATTATTTTCTCTACCTGTAGCTTCTCCTGGACAAATGCATCCCCTATCATTATAGAAATCTAGTCAATAAAGCTGTCGGAATCCTTGAAACATTGACAGTAGAGCCAAGTTCAGTGTACTTAACCTCTGCAATACGTTCTGAGTGTGAAATATAAGAGGAAGAAATGATATTTTTAAGAAAGCGCCTTGAAGTTAAAAAACAACAAGGTAAAGCTATTAGAGGATAGAAAAGAATCGTGAACTTGGAAGCTGGAGAACTGAGTTCTTGGCTTGGTTTTGCCACTGAGAATCCTGGTTAGTTAAATCTCTGCAAAATGAGTGAATTTAACCTGCTAATTGTTAGTGTCCAGAACAATTAACCTGATAATTGTTAGTGTTCAAATGCCAAATTCTTTTAACCTTAAATACTTTTACTCCCACAAGACCATTTCTATCCCAGGTTCCCAGACAGATACCTATGGAATATGCATGTTCCAAAGCAGTGTGAGAAGTGGCATGGGACTGTTGTCAGCCCAGCCTCTACCCCTGTCAGCACGGCCTCTGCCCCCTGTCGGCCCGGCCTCTGCCCCTGTCAGCCCGGCCTCTACCCCCTGTCAACCCG
>NW_022437072.1:1321143-1321237 GCF_009761245.1 Sapajus apella
CCCCTGTCAGCCCGGCCTCTACCCCCTGTCAACCCGGCCTCTGCCCCCTGTCAACCCGGCCTCTACACCCTGTCAGCCCGGCCTCTGCCCCCTG